>NW_025873978.1:0-1032 GCF_002878395.1 Capsicum annuum | reverse complement strand
GGATAGAAAAAACTTTAGAAAATTTAGATAAAAGTACATGTGATAGTCTATATAGTTTAAAAAACTCACTACGAGAAGAACAACACAAGATAATAAATAACATTGAAAATCTAGAATTAGATATACATTATAGCACAGATAGGATAAATTATTATACAGAAATTTGTAACTCTGCAATTACTACGGGATAAAATAATTAATGAATATATCTTACGAAAAAAGTAAATTATTAAAAGATATTGAAACAAAATTTAAAAAATATCCACGTACAAAATAAAATAGATTCACTAGAAACCTACTAAATCTATTATACCTATTAAATCCGCGCACTTATGAAAATAAAAAAATTATAATTTTTTTGAAAAGAAATGAAAAAATAAAAAATAAAGTTTTGATTGTTTCCAATTTTCAAAACAACTAGAAGTTGTATTTGAACTTTTCATGGTCAAACATTATTTTTCAAACGGAAAAGAGACAAATATATCCTTGAACTATGACAAATGGTATGTATATAGCCTTTGTTATATTTTGGGTACACATATGTCCCTACCGTAAATGGTACGTATATACCTCTCACGGTAAAAGCATATGGGTACCCAAATTATGACTGAGGGTATATGCGTACATTTATCATAGTTCAAAGGTACATTTGTCCCTTTTCTATTTTATTTTTTCATTTTAAATAATTAACTCAAACCCTCTATCCGATCCAATAAATCGAACCCAATTTCAAACCAACTCGATCCGATCTATTGTAGGGGGTGTGGATAACTTGTGTGGTAAAATAGATCTATTATAAATACAATGGATCTATTTTATTTATGCGTAGATATTTCTTAACTTCTATAAATATTTTTATTTTGAGTTTATTTATGTTAGTTTTATCGATATTCATATCTTGGGGGTGATTATATGGTAATTGGTTAAATGCTTTACTATAGTATTCTTTATTTTTTTTCCCTTAGTTTTTGTAATTCTTCTATATTATTTTGAAGGTATTCTAAATATTCTATAACTTTTGTTTCAAAATAT
>NW_025873977.1:0-1071 GCF_002878395.1 Capsicum annuum | reverse complement strand
ACCTGATCATAGCAACAAACAGAAGGCATGGGATGCAAGTTAGACTTCAGAAATTGATGTTTTGGCTCCCCTTATTTTTAATTCTGAAGTTGTTGGTTCAGGTTTCATTCTTGACTGAAAATCTTACCAATCTCCTTAGAGTTTTGGTCCTAAACTTTGTGAGTCTTCATTGAGGCCACACTCACTAGTTGCAGTCTCTAGCAAAGTGACCATCTCCGGTCCTCTTGACCATTTTTTTTTCAAGAATGACTAACGAATTTTTATATTTGGATACACTACCACATTTGAAGCTCATTAAGCTTCAATTTCATTAGCCAGATTTGCTAGAAATTCCTTACTTATTTTCCTTTGTTTCCTCCTAAACAGGATCTGAGATGATATATGGTCTCCTCTACCTATCCCTTCCCATACAGGTATTCTCCCAAGCACCTTCTACTGTATAATAGTCTCCCTGAGTAACCCATTCATATAAATTTGGACCAGAAGAATTTCTATTGGTTCCATTATTGTTTGTTACAGTGCGAGGCTTCGGAGGCCTTTCATGAAGTCCATTGCGCCATTAAATTATATCCAATCACTATTGGATATTTACACTGCCGCTTAAAACTTGAACGCTTACCCAAACTTAACACAAAAACGTGAGCACAAACCATCATTTAATTGTAATATAGTATCGAAACCACTGTCTTGGAATCCCTTGTCCTTATCAGTTCTCACTATCAAACTAAACTGTATAATACATGATCTTATTTGAAGGATAAATGTCTAATCGATAAAAAACTGCATTAACAAAATCATTGTACTTTATGTGTGTCTTCCACGGTAGCCTGATCAATAATACATAACTCTTATGCATGAAAGTGGATCTATTCATCTGCACACACCTTATTCTTCCCACCCTATTAAGATATATTAGACAGAGTTTATTCACTTGAACGCATGTGATGACTATTAAAAATGAGGTGAAGAGTCGTGAATTTTTATCTACCACATTCAAAATAGCTGATCAATCGAATTCTCCATCTGTTGCAACTGATGAATATCAAAATATCTCCTTAGACAGATGGTCCA
>NW_025873976.1:0-2544 GCF_002878395.1 Capsicum annuum | reverse complement strand
ATGTAAACCTTGTTTATATTTAGCCTACCTCACTCGTATACTCAGTACATTCCCTCATACTGATGTATTTATGCTATGGTTCTTTCTTTTCTTGTTACACCATAGGTTCAGAGACACGAGCTCCAGATCAGCAGTAGCAGTAGCATTTCCAGTCACAGAGATTCAGTGAGTCCTTTTCATTCAAGGACAATATGATTTGATTGATTCATTATTATTTTAGCCAGTTACCAGTTTATGGAGTTAGTTGGAGACATGTTCTTTCAACTTCTTATTCAGACAGCACTTAGAGGTTTTCAGATTCAGTATTCAGACTTATGTTCAGATTTGATTCAATTTTAAGTTATTTTGGGTATCTTTAACCCATATGGATGTTATGTTTTGACAGATTCTTTATTTAGTTGAACCTATGGTCTATATGTTCATGTTTTCTGCATTATTAGATTATATATTACAGTGTACAGGTATAGATATCAGTCATGGGTTAGCTTATGATCCTTTAGGGTCATAAGCACCATGTAGCATTCTAGTTCAGAAAAATTGGGGCGTTACAAACTTGGTATCAGAGCCTAAGGTTCAATAGAGTCCTAAGAAGTCTGAAAGCCGCATCTAGTAGAGTCTTGTACAAAGTAGGCAGTTTTAGGTTTTCTCAGTCCAAATTAGAGGGAGAAGATCATTTGCAGTTTCATCCTAAGTCAGCAGTTCTAGCCCCTTCCTCCGCTTATGCCCCAGTGTCAAAGTTCAGGAACGGCAACAATGATAGAGCACCAGGTTCTAAATCTCAGGGCAGTGTTAGAAGTGCCCGAAAAACCCTCTTTGTCAGACTTGTGGTAAGAACCAAAATGGCACCAGCAGAACTTAAGGAACTAAAAGATCAGTTGATGACATTCGTGATAGCTTATCACATTTGTGATGCCCTATCATAAAGGTCGTTAGCCTTAGGGAAAAACCAGCTCCTAAGTGATGACATTCTTGACAGCTTATCACATTTATGATGCCCAATCATGAAGGTTGTCAACTATGATTTTTCATATACTGTAAATTTATTTCATAAGGGTATTTTGGTCATTTCCTTCACCTTCCATGACTTATAACCCTAAAGAGGCATAATTTTTCCCATTTTTTCTTTAGTTAAGCATCTAAAAAAAACCCTCTCTTACGCTCTCAAGCACAAGATTTGGGTTTCCATCAAATTCATTTCTCAAAAGCAAGATTCAAGCCTTTTTCCCAAGATAATTGAGAATTATGTTTCCCAATCCAAGAACTCTCTAGAAAGTAATCAAGATTTCCTTTCTAAGGTATGCGTAATGTTTATCTACTGATCTAATCCATTTATAGAGCTCAAGAACCATGTTTTAAATATTATTTTGTAAACTTTTTATGGTGATATGAGTATGTACATGTTGACGATTGTTTTTTAAGTTTCAATGTGATGTCTAAAGGTGTTTTCATGGAATTATATGGTTGTTAATTGAAAATCATGAACTTTAGGTGGTTTTATATGGTGCAAGTATGAAACTCACCTATGCCTTAAAGAATGCATGCAAGGTGTTTGATAAAATATGTAGGATGCTAGAAATTCATGTTTGTATGGTTCTATGATGTCTAAAGGACAAGTCTATGTTATATATATACTTCAATATGAATCCCATGCTTTTTATGTGTTGCTATTGGGGTGGTCTGAAACATGTAAGATAATGGAGATATACAATATGTACACAAAATATATCGATGCATTCCCTACAATGTTTAAGATGTTGAGTAACTATATGAAATATGATATCCCCTACTTATGATATTATGAATTCTGGACTCAAATCTTGTGATCAAGTCATCTCATGTTTGTCAGTTTCCTTCTATCGAGTCCTGGGGGTATTCATACCCAGAAAACATAGTTGTGTGCCTAGAGCTATGTCATGTTGTCATGATAATCTCATTCAAGCTATAATATATCGAACTCAGTCAGTCATGTGACTCAGGAAACCTCAAAAATCTCATGATCTCATTTAACTCTCAGATAATAATATTACTTTGTCAGTCAATGGAAGTCAGTTAATCTATCCATGTGCAGCCAGTTGAATCATGTTTAGTCTCTTCAGATGGGAGTAGAAGTAAGCATCGAGTGAACCCAAGGATGGGGACTCACCTACCAGTTTAGGGTATTAGCAATCATCCTTTTGTTCCAGAACTAGACAGCCAGTGTAGATTAAGACATCTTAGCCTGTCAGATTAGGGTTGATGAGGTGGCTTAACCTATCAGTTTAGGGTTCCCACCATTCTCCTTTCGACTACTTACCAGCTAAGGGTCACCCCCAACTGTCCTTATTAGTGGTGCGGTATTAACACCCCTCTAGTCGGGGCAGAGATTGGACCCCATATTAGCTATATGCGTTATTGGGGCATGTCGGTTAAACAACTACATCCCACAGTTTTAGAATCATTTTTAGTAAAATAACTTAGATAGGTCTTCATATTTTAGTATATCAGGACTGTCAGATACAGTCAGACTTAGTTACAGTACGGAACTCAGATAGTTCCATCAGATTT
>NW_025873975.1:0-1135 GCF_002878395.1 Capsicum annuum | reverse complement strand
GCTTCTTCTCTTTATTTTAGAATATGCCTCCTAAGATAAGAAATCTGTCAGCCCCTCAACCCGAAAAACCTTTGGGCGATCATGTTTCTCATGCGGAGTTTAGGACCGTAGTTACCACTCTTGCTCAGTCAGTTCTACCTAGAATGAATGACCAGTTGTCATTCTGGCCAACCCAGTGGCCAATTCAGCTGCAGCTAGAATTTGGGACTTCACCCGAATGAATCCTCCAACCTTTCTTGGGTCTAAGACAGATGAGGACCCTCAGGAGTTCCTTGATCAGGTGCAGAAGGTGGCAGATATAATGGGGGTGACTACTGTTGAGAGTGCTGAGCTAGCTGCATATCATTTGTAGGATGGTGCTCACACTTGGTTCAAGTAGTAGAAGTCAGAAAGGGCAGAAAATACAGGGTCAGTTGAGTGGGAGGAGTTTGCTTCAGTTTTCCTTGATAGGTTCTTTCCCCTAGATCTTAGAGAAGCCAAGGTGTTAGATTTCATCAACCTCAGCAAGAGCAATATGACAGTGAAAGAGTATTCTCTCACATTTACTCAACTAGCCAGATATGCCCCTCATGTGGTTGCAGATAGCAGGGCAAGGATGAGTAAGTTTATGTCAGGAGTAAACGATAGTGTGGTTAATGAGTGCAGATTTGTCATGCTAAATAGTGACATAACCTTAGCTAGACTTATGACCCATGCTCAGCAGATAGAGAAACAACAGGTTAAGATAAGAGAGAAACAGAATAAGAGAGTGAAGACAGGTAGTTCAACTTCGCTCAACCTAAGTCAAAAAGAGGAAACCATTCTTAGTTTCATCCTAAGTCATCAGTTCCAGATCTCTCTATAGCCAGTGCTCCAGTTTCTAAGTTCAGAGAGGGAAATAGAGATAGAGTGCTAGGATCTAAGACCCAGGGCAGTGTTAGCAGTCCCCGAACAAATCCTCTTTGTCAGACTTATGGTAAGAACCATAAGGGTGAGTACAGGGCGGGTAGTGATGTCTGTTTCGATTGTGGAAAGCCAAGCCACAGAGTCAGAGACTGCCCTCAGTCAGGCTACCAGAGTCATCTCCACTCCTCAGCTCAGTCCAGTCGCCCAAATCAATAGGGTGCCACCTCAAGTACTACTACTGGGCAACACC
>NW_025873974.1:0-1000 GCF_002878395.1 Capsicum annuum | reverse complement strand
ATAATGAGATTTTTAGGTCATTTAGGGATTAATTTCATATTGGGGCTGACTTGGTTTGAGGGAAAATGACCTATTTGCCCTTAAATATGTGGACATTTATTGATAGAAAAATTGGACATCGACGTGTTAAGCGACGCGGCTCATCAATGGCCCCGATGTAATACCTAACGTATCACGCCATGATCATGCCAAGCCTCAGTATTTTGGCTCTGGAAATCTACAACAGTGTTAACCAACGCGATTGGAGACGCGGCACGCCAAGATTGAATTTGTCCACTATTTTGGGACTCTGAACGTAGTCTAAATGAGTTTCGAAAAAGTCAGAAACTTGTTCGGGAACACTTATTGACCTTACCTGATCTTGGATTAATAAAAATATAGGTCATTAAAGGAAATTAAGGTCGTGAAATAAGGTAGCGAACTTTCGAAGGCTAAAATAAACTATGTCCGGAAACTTAGCTAGAATTTTCTAAGTATGGGACCCCTTGACAAGCTTACAGGACTGAATTAAGCTTAGGATTTTGCGGGGTCTTACAATATATCCCCCTTGAGAGCATTCGTCATCGAATGAGACTGACTGAGATGGGAGAAAAGGTACGATGACGTACATATTGAACATGAACAACTAAACATAAGTACATGACTGACATTACTGATTTACTGAGATTTATTCTGAGCATGCATATCTGATGCATAATTTCATGACTGAACTAATTCATGAATACATGATTAGGATTTTTGATAACTGAATTTCTCACAAAGAAAATGCATATCTGATGCATGAATACGTGACTAAGCTGATACATGAATGCATGACTAAATATGCAATGGTAATCTAATACCGAGTTTGCAACTGAAATCTGAACATGAAAATGAATGCCAAGTTTGAAACTGGAATCTGAACATGAAACTGAATAAGCTTAAGGAAAGCTATTACCTTGGGCTGACATTGAGTTTGCAGAGAAGAGGCAACGGTACTTGTCCCGCAAATCTGCTTCTT
>NW_025873973.1:0-1865 GCF_002878395.1 Capsicum annuum | reverse complement strand
CCTCTAATTTTGGCTGATAAAAACTGAAACATCCTACTCTTACTCTGTTGTTCTGCCTCTCCCTAGTCATATCCTTCTGCTCCTCTATATATTGAGCATGGGTCATGAACCTCGCTATAACTATATCACTGTTCAGCATTGAGACCTATACTCATTTACCATGCTATCATTCACCCCTGACACAAACTTGCTCATCTTAGCCCTGTTGTCTGCAATGACATGAGGAGCATATCTGGCTAGCTGAGTAAATAAAAAAGAATACTCTTTAACTGACATATTTCCCTACTTGAGATTGATGAACTTAAGAACTTTGGCCTCTCTCAGCTCTTGGGGAAAGAATCTGTCTAAAAAAGTCGTGACTAATTCTTCCCACTCAACAGGACCTGCATCTTCTAACCATTATGCTAACCACTGCTCGTACCAAGTGTGAGCGACATTCTGAAATTGGTATGTGCCTTACTCGGTACTCTAAGAAGAAGTGACTCTCATCATATCAATGACCTTCTGGACTTGGTCAATAAATCCATATGGTTCCTCGTCTAGCTTAAACCCAAAGAAGGATGAAGGGTTCATTTAGGTGAATTCCCGAATCCTAGCTGCTGCTGAATAGGCCATTAGGTTAGCCGAAATGACTATTGGTCATTCATTATGGGCAGCTACAGACTGAGAAAGAGCAGTAAATGTGGTCCTGAACTCCGCATGAGAAACATGTTCGCCCAAAGGATCTTAGAGCTGAGGAGTTAGCTGATTTCTTCTCTTTGGAGGCATGTTTCTGAAATAAGGAAAGGGCGGATTAGACTGAGAGACTGACTTGAAATTATGATTACTAGAACAACATGAATACTGAAGAAAGGGAACTGTTCCTACAACATCTTATAGCCTCCTTTACATAAATGTGGCGCGCAACACATCCATGTACAAGACTCTACTAGATGCAGCTTTTAGACTTCCTAGGACTCTATTAAACCTATCTCCTATACCATGTTTGTAACACCTCAATTTTCTGAACTAAAATGCTACACGGTGCTTATGGCCCCGAGGGACCACAAGCTAACCCATGACTGACATCTGTAACTGTATACTACAATTCATGACATAATAATGCGGAAAACATACACAATAGTCCATAAGGTTCAAGTGAAATAATATAACATCCATATGGACAAAAAATATCCAAAACAACTAAAAACTGAATTTGAAAGGTAAATATGAGCGTAAATCCAAAAGCCTCTAAGTACTGTCTGAAATAAGGTGTTGAAGGAACATGTCTCCAACTATCTTCGTAAACTAATACCTTGATAAAATAATAATGAATAAATCCAGTCATATTGTCCTCAAATAAAGAGGACTCACTGAATCTCTACGATTGGAAATGTTACGGCTACTATCGATCTGGAGCTCTGTCTCTGAACCTATGGTGTAACATAAAAAGAAATCACCAAAGCACAAATACGTTAGTACGAGGGGATGTACTGAATATACGAGTGAGGTAGGCTAAATATAAACAGGGTTTGCATGCAAGAATGTAAGAGTGCATACATACATACATAGTAACTAAGATCATGAGTACATCAAGAATTCAATCGGTAAGGAATGTTTTTATTCGTCTGATAGATGGGTGTTATATGAAGCCTTAAAATACATCTAACCTACTCATAAAACTATAAATTAACCATGATGTACTATGAAGGAGCTTGGTACATGGCTCTAATATTTGTTTGGATTTTTTGGGGTTTTACAATATCTCTCCCTTAGAAATATTTGTCCTCAAATAATGACTGCTTGAGAAGGGAGAAATGATAAACGATGTATACACTGATCATGCTCACCTAGCACATGATTTTAGGAGCTGGAATTGATGGTTT
>NW_025873972.1:0-1385 GCF_002878395.1 Capsicum annuum | reverse complement strand
GATGATTTTCATGGTCATTCTCAGTACAGGAGTAAACAAGAATATTATCTATGAACACTATGACAAACATACGAAGATATTGCTTGAACACTCGATTCATGAGGTTCATAAAGGCTGCCGGGGCATTGGTTAGCCCAAAAGACATGACTAGAAACTCAAAGTGACCATAGCAGGTTCGTAAGGCTATTTTTGGGATGTCACACTCCCTTACCTTAAGCTGGTGATAGCCGAATCTAAGGTCTATCTTGGAGAAATAACTTGCACCTTGCAACTGATCAAACAGGTCATTTTTGACTGTGACCTTATTAAGATGACGATAGTTAATGTACATATACAAAAAACCATCTTTATTTCATACGAATAGAATAGGTGCACCCCAAGGAGAGACACTGGGCCTTATGAAACATTTATCTAAAAGATCTTAGAGTTTATCTTTCAACTCCTTAAGCTCTGCAAGTGACATATGGTATGGAAGAATAAAAATAGGCTGAGTGTCGGGAAGAGGGTCAATCCTGAATTCTGTCTCTCTATCGGGAGGTACCCTTGGTAGATCTTCTGGAAAGACATCAGGAAACTCATTAACAATGTTAACTGACTGAATAGTTGGAGCCTCAGACTTCTTGTCTTTTAATATAACTAGGTGTAATGACCCGATTTGCTAAACCAAAATGCTACATAGTGCTCATGACCTCGAGGGACCACAAGATAACCCATGACTGATATCTATGCCTGTATACTACATA
The DNA here is from genome assembly GCF_002878395.1 of Capsicum annuum. NCBI lineage: Eukaryota > Viridiplantae > Streptophyta > Magnoliopsida > Solanales > Solanaceae > Capsicum > Capsicum annuum. The sequence goes on along the minus strand of NW_025873972.1, from coordinate 642 downwards.
ATATGACATAAAATACGGAAAAATACTCTAAAAGGACATAAGGTTCAATACTGAACATAAATAAAAAATAATAATGTTTCAATACAGTGGTATCACAATGCCAAAACAAAACTAAAATACCGAAGTCTTAATATGATAGTCTGTATCTAGTTTGAAAGCCTTTATTGTTTGAATAATCTGAATAAGGAGTTGATGGGACATGTCCCCAACTAACTCCAACTAATAAACTAATTAAAAGACAGTGAAAAAATAATCATGTCCTCGAAGGATGTAGAATCACTGCTACTCTGACTGCTGAGACTAAAATCTACTGCTGATCTAGAGCTCGTGTCTCTGAACCTATGGTGTAACATAAGAGAAAGCACCATAGCACAAATGCATCAGTACAAATGAAAGTACTAACTATACATGTGAGGTAAGCTAAATGCAATGGTTCAAATACATGAGCAATACTAATTGACTGGCTAATATGAATGTGAGAGTGCATATATGAATACATAGTAACTAAGATCGTGAGAACATGATAACTAAATCTATATACTGATGACATGAATTTACTAATACCTAAAATGACTGATACTAGAGTTCTAATAACTGATATAACTGATATCATCAGTGACTGTGTCTAATAGTCCTAAATCT
>NW_025873971.1:0-4118 GCF_002878395.1 Capsicum annuum | reverse complement strand
CACATTTTAACCGTACCAATTCCTTAGTTTTTCATCTAAATCACAAGGGGAGAAAAAACAAGTAAAGGTTTGCTCATTCAACCTTAAATGTTCCATCTTTTCTTAATTTCTTTTTCGTTAAGGTATGTCGGAATATCCTTAACCTCCACGGGCATGGATTTTATCATTTTTATCAAGTACAATGATTTCTAATCACGAATCAAATTAAGTGTTTTGAATATTGCTTGGAAAAGAATTTCATAAAGATCATTTTGATGAAAGTGTGTGCATTGTGTTGAACTCTTTTTATGAAAATAGAATTATAAACCTTTATGTATATACATTAATTGTTTTGAAGGTTTAATTGAGAGCATGAACAATGAATTTCCTCTCCTATTATGAATTATGGTTTTTATTTTCATTGTGAATGATTTTGAATGCATCAACTAAAGTTTGGAAGTAAGTTCCTTAAACTCATGGTGTTTGACATGGTTTATGATGTGATGAGAGGAAATTTACTTTCTATAACTATACTCTTTGCATTAAAAATAAGAATTGCATGTGAATGAATAATTGACATGGCCATTGCATGTTTAAGTATTGTGAAAAGATAGTAGTTTCATAAAAAACTCATGAGGTTTCAAAATGATGACTCTCTTGTTATATTATAAATATTTGGTGGTCATTTGTACGTTTTGAATGAGTTGGGCTGTGAAATTGACACAATATGAATAACTTTAAAGTTTTGGCATGATGATACCTTGTGATGACATGCCCTTAAAATATTCAGCATTGAGTTATTTTGTGTACGAAACATGATATTTGAAGAACTAAAATTGGGCCTAAAGAGAGATAGACGGTTACCCAAAGTAGGCATTAGAGTCTAAGATCTCATCAATGAAAAATTGAGTTTTGCCGATTCAGGAAATATAATTGGCTAATGAAAGTATATACTCATCCTTGAGACACTGGTATACTATATTAGTAATTAGGACTCCAATCTTTACGACAAACATGGATAAGGGCTTGGCGGCCGAGTTAATGGCAGATTCCATATAAGCTGTGGGATTGTACAAATGTAGGGTGTACCATCTATATCAGAATTAAGATAAAGTGTTGAGTCTTGATTTCAGGAAAGCATTTGAAAACTCTAAATTATGCCCTTGTGTTTTATTTATCATATGTGTAATGCCTTATGAAATGCTCTTGTCAATGATGTGTAATAAAATGCCATTTTTGATTATTTCACATACCTATATAATTGTATTGACCCCCTATATTTAAAGTTCTAAGGCACAATCCTGGGGTCCCTCTTAGTAGTAGATTCGTTGTTAGAAGTTTGTAGTCGGTGAGCCTCCCTTATTTCAGAAGGACTTGTTCCTTTCGGGACATTGTTAGTTTATTAGTTCATGGTCCGATGAGGTCTTGTCCCAGTTTTTAGACTGCTGTTGGTTTCATATTGCTAGAGATTTCACACACTAGTTTCATGTATTTTTGAATATTTATGAATTAAATTTTGTATTGTTCAGTTGAAGTAAGATAGTGACTAGGTTTCTCTTTTACTATGTTTTCCATATTTCTTAATTGTATGTGAACATTGCGTATGATTGCCATTTAGAAGGGCACTCGAGCCTTCATGGTTCAGGGTGCGCATTGCAGCCAGGGCCTCTATTTTAGTCATGACAGTAGCGCTACACACCCATAAAAGAAAATATACTCGACATGAATTTGTCAACACCTAGCAACCCTAAACCATGCTCTGATACAAAGTTTGTCATGACCTTAATCGAGGCCTGGCCATGACATATATCCCAATACAACCTAGAACCTAGATGATCCCTTTCCTTACATTAAGAAAACATTAATAATAATAAACAACGAAAGCCGACCAAGGTAATAAGAGAAAATATAAATGAAAAAGGAATTTTGAGAGTTAAAACAAAAAATGATTATACCCCAATACTATCCAGAAAAGTCTCTAATCCAAAAGAATCCACTAAGTGGGGACATTCCCCGGACAATAACAAAAAAAATCTAGAAGGGATAGTCTAATTATAACACCCTGAATCTGGTACCCGAAATGCTGAATGGTGCTCAGGACCCCAAAGGACCACAAGCTAACCCATGACTAATATATGTACCTGTATATTGCATAATATACTGTATAATGTGGAAACATGAACTAAAAGTGATGTGTGAGCAGATGCTAACACATTTGAGGATTTTAACTACGAATAATTGCAAAGTCTTAAGATACTTTTGTCGTTTTTGATTGTTTTCTGTTTGATATTGCAGTAAAAGTCTAGATTCAAGAGAACCATCAATAATGGAAGTAAAAGAGTTGATTTATAAGAAAGTAGAGAGAAGTATAGCTGACAACTTATATGATAAGTCATCAACCTTGTGATAGGATATCAGAGTTATCGTTTGCCATAGACATAGAATGGGCTTCAGCTGGAATTCGTGACGACATCTGTGATAGGCCATTAGAAGTGTGATAAGCAGTCAGGCTTATAGTTAGGGATAGATAGAGAATGGGCTTCATCTAGAATTCATGATGACATTTGTGAAAGGCCGTCAGAAGTATGATAAGTCGTCAGGATCGTCAATAGGATTAGGTAGGGAATGGAATTTGAAGAAGTGAAGAAGTGGCAACAATTCTTATAAGTCATCACATTTATGATAAGCCGTCACGTCTCATCGTCAACCTAAGGCAGAGATTTTCATAAGTAAAGAGGAGCTAATGACATTCCTGATAAGTCATCACGCTTAATAAGCCATCATATACGTCCTCGCCTATCCGAGAATATACTATGATCTATGATTTTTTTTCCATAGTTAGGATGAAGTACTTAAAGCATGTGTTAGGGTTTGCTAATTATAGGGGGGAACTGATATTTTGAGAATATCTTCTCTTTAGTTTTCTGACTTAAACTTTACAATTATCTTTGGAGAGATTATTACAATTATTTTGGGATTTTCTACTATGAATCAAATATAAGAAACACTTGTTGCTATTTATCTTGCTGTAAGTTCATATATCAAACTATGAATTCAACTTCTTTTGTTGATTATTTTATTATGAGTTGTTAAATTCCCTTAACCATTGTTGTGGGATCTATGGGTTTGGGTTTGTAATGTAACTAAGTAACAAGATTATAATGGTGGAAGAAACATCTTGTTAATTCCATTATTTTATACTATGACTATTGGTTGCAAAAAATAGGCCTTACTTACTGTTGATGTGGTTGAGATAAGAAATCAACCCTAGTAAGAAGTGAATTATCAATAGGGACTTGGAAGCATCAAACTTCCATTTGATAATTAATGTTGTAACAAGATTAATTAACTTGAGATAACATCCAGTTATTAAATATAAATTCCCTAATTTTAAGAGAATTAGGTGGTTAAATGTCTAAGTAGGTTGAGAAATATTTAGACAAAACTTCGAAGAGGAGAGTCTATTGTTCCTACCTACCATAAGAATCATGAACTATTACTAGCGTCTGTCAAATCCCAACACCCATAGTGAACATAACTTTGGTTTTCCTTATCAAATTGAATTCAAACACTGAATAAAGAAGTAATTATTTGTTACCTATCCAAAAAACTCCGTTCATAAGAAACTGATAACTATAAATTGATTAACCCGCAGATAACTCAAATTCACACCATATTCCCTGTGGGATTTAACCCCAACCCAGTTGGGTTATATATTGAAAATGATCACTTACATTCTTGTAAGAGAGGTGTAGTTTGAGCGTTATCAAAAATGGTGTCGTTGCCAACGAATATAGTTGTAAATTGAAGTTGTGTGCGCTAATTGACAGTTAGTCAAGTTTCCTAGTTTTATGTTTATTTGTCATTTTTGTTGCTGCAGGACTTTTGTGGTACATTCCAATAACCAGAAGTTTTAGAGAACCATTATTACCATTGAATCCGAAACTGCAACTAATCGGCAGAATGGCAAACTAGCAGGAGTCTGTTAGGTTAGTAGCATTAGCTAGAGATCAGGTGAACGTGTAGAATAACGGTCAAAAAGTATGGAATCCAAATCCTGAGGATGAAGACTAGGGAGATGAAGAGTTACTATACCCATGTAACCCAAATAGCTGCAGCAGTACAACGTAATGCTAACA
>NW_025873970.1:0-1195 GCF_002878395.1 Capsicum annuum | reverse complement strand
GAGTGGAGCCAATCCATGCCGAGAATGACATCAAAATTAGTCATCTCTAACTCCACAAGATCAGCTGAGGTAAGTGTCTAAGATATTGTGACTAGAAAATTTTTGTATACCTATCTGGCTATGATATATTTACCCACTAGGGTGGACATTGAGAAAGGTTTTGCTAAAGATTTAGGACTGACACTAATTGACTGCTATATAAGGAGTCAAAAAAAAAGTGAAGCTCTGGGGTCTAATAAAGCATAAATATGAAGACAAAAGACTTGTAGCGTACCCATAACCACATCAAGAGAACTTTTCTAATCATGTCGAGTATGGAGGGCATACAACTAGTTTTGATGTGACCTACTGGTTGTGCTGGAAGTGGCGCCCAGCTGAGTCGGCCAACCTACTAGAACTGATGCAAGATTAGACTGGTCCTGTTAGAGTGAATCCTTTCCCTTCTGACCAACCGCTGGATACTCCCATATTATATGACCCCACTTTCCACATCCAAAACACACATCACTACCAGCTTTACACACACCCTGATGATTCCTATATTTTTCGTAGAACGGATTAGTACTACCACTATTCACATTACCATGGGACTTAGATCCTGGCACTTTATCCTAATTATCTTTCTTGAACTTAGGCATTGACGTACTAGCTAAAGATGGAGTTGGGGATGAAAATTTTTGACGGAACTGAGAGCTGTTACCACCTTCTGACCTTGGCTGATAAATATTAAAACTATTTATTCTGGCCCTCTTATTCTCTCTCTCTCCTCTTAAGCTTCTCTTCCTTAATTTGCTGAGCATGAACCATAAGTCTAGATAGGTTAATCTCCTTAATTAGCATGGCAGTCGTACACTCCTTAATCATACTATCAGCTACACTAGATACAAACTTAATCATTCAAGACCTATTGTCTTTCAACCTAGTAGGACCATACCTTATCAACTGAGTGAACTTAAGAGAGTACTCTTTTACGCTCATATTACACTGCTTAAAATTGGTAATATCCTGATCATTAGCTTTCCTTAACTCCGAGAGGAAGAACCTGTCTAAGAAAGCTGTGGCAAACTCCTTCCAATCTACTAGCCAGCATCAATGCCAAGGTCTGTCTTTCACTGCTTAAACTAGGTGTAAGCTACATCCTGCAACTAATAAGCATCCAAATCTACACTCTCACTCGAAGTGATTCCCATGATAT
>NW_025873969.1:0-1054 GCF_002878395.1 Capsicum annuum | reverse complement strand
TTAAAAAGGAATTTATTTAAGAAGAGTTATTGACCAGATATTGCAAGTTAATTGGACACAAATATCCATACCATCTATGTTCGAGATGTAATGAAGAAGATAATATTATCCTGGAAGTTCAACTAGAATAAAAGAAGATAAGGACGCCAGCTGGAAGATAGAAAAAAGATAAGAAACAACAGAGTAATGAAGGAATAAAGACAAAAGACAAAGAAACAAGACAATAAAAGCTAGAAGTGACATGTATAGTTTTTTTTGAATTTTGTTATGAAAATTATTTGTATAGTTTTTGACTTTTTGACAAAAGCCATTATTAGTCTAGTTTTAGGCATTAAATAGTTTTTGTCTCTTTATACTTTAAGTCCTTTTCTACTTTTAAAAAGGAAGACTTTTTGTAAAAGTAGGAATAGTATATAGTTTATGTGTAAAGTAGGAATAGTAAAAAGTTCACGTGTTTTCATCCTTTTTAGAGATTATAAATATGTAAGTCATCCGGCTAAGTTAAGGCAAGACTTTCATGTATTGAAAGCAAGCCTTCTCTCTTGTACACAGAAATGTTTGAATATTTAATAAAAACAGATATATTTCTAAGGAAAAGCTATGGATGAGCAAAGCACAGATTTATCAAATCTACCAGAACAGATATTTTCATTTATAATTATGAATAGCTAAATTTATAAATTCCTGACAATCATGATATAATAAAATAAGCTCATGTTAGTTACTTTATAGTAGAATTATTTGAAGAATAGCATGTTAAGAAGTTTATTAGCAAAGTGAAAAAGGAGAAAAATTCTCAAGAACTATGCCATCCTAAAGGTGAAACCGGTGAGGCAAAGAAGCCGTGATAGGGGAGTAACCAGAGTAGAGGCGCTGTTTAGGGAAAGAGTATCCAGATTACCATGCTAATAGTGACCGAAGAACATGTTATTTAAGAATAATCTAGTATATAGTGATCTAAGATGATCATATTTTGTTATGTATATGGTTGAAAGGACTATTTTTAAAATAGCATCATATGAAATAAAATGACTACCTACTTATCTGATGGAAT
>NW_025873968.1:0-2247 GCF_002878395.1 Capsicum annuum | reverse complement strand
GGTTAAACCATTATGACCTCAATAACGTAACCTAGACATTCATCAAATATCTAGGTCACTAAGGAATTACATAGTTCCAGACTAACTTCCACTCCTAAATCCAAATAATGCTAAAGTTTAATTTTGCAAGACTAACTTCTACCCGAAATTAGGCTAGGTTATCTAAATCACACCCTTAGGGCTTATCAATCTTTACTAGTCCTATAAGGGAAAATCTTCTTCAAGTATCCTTTCTACGTCATCCAAAACACTAAGTCCAATTCATAACTAGTCATATCTAGGTCAACATACTCTTAAGGTTATTCAACAATATCATTCTCCTCTACTAGAGCAACTAAAGTATTCTCATACTATTCATGAGACTACAAGTAGAACTAACCAAGTGTCTAGACTATAGTTAAGCATCATATTTTACAAGTTTAATAGGCTACGAGGATCAACTAATCCCAAGTATCATCATTCACCAATTTATCATCTAAGACCCCACCCAATCTCACAAGATATCATAAATATACTATAATTTAGCTCAACTTAAATAAAAGTAAGCCTAACCTACCATGAGTCCAAGTTGCTCACAAACCAACGAGATTTACCTTTTCTTTTCTGGAAGCTCATTCCATGAGTCAATCTATCACAATACAATCTAAGCATTAATACAAGAATGGAAATACCCATTATGGCACCATTAAGTCATGGATCCAAAATGACACCAAACCCCTAAGTGGGTTCCACCTTCAAAAAATGTGTTTTCAAAACCAACCCATTGTCCAAATATCATTAGGGAGTTATAAGAAAATTGAGTAAATCAATCACAATTGTGGCTACAATTGAGTCTCAACCTATTTAGGGTTATGGGTCTAGAAATCAAGAAATTAATACTAAACTTGAAGGAATCTTACCTTAGAATTGTAGCAAAATGGATTGCACAAGTTATTCAAGCTCCTAATCAACCCACAAGACTCACTTGAAGATTTTACACTCTATTAGGGTTTAGATCTCAAGAGGGAGGCACAAAATGGCCAAAATTTTAGGGTAGCGCGATCGTGCACTCGGCTTGGCCGTAGTCACGGCTCCTGCGTTCGTACCTCACCCACCACAATCATGGTATATCTCTCTTTGCCAGGCAACAACTAAAGATTTTAACTTAGTTCTAGACTTTGGCCAATGCCTCGAGCTGTATCTGGGGTTTGATTCTAGCCAATGAGATATGCAATCATATAGATTTTAACGTTTTGAATGTGTAGAAAAAATTGGATTTTCCATTTAAGGTCATTTTACTAAAGTTTTTGCTCGATGGTCAGTTAGAACTAATGAAGACTTCAAATAAGAAAAGTGTTTCTAAAAACCAAACGATCCGCCAGGAAACCAAACTATCGGTTACAGCAAGTTACCAATGACTTGGGGCAGCTATGGAGAAGCTCTATTTTTGAAAACAAGCAAGAACATGAATAATGATGAGAAGGGTCATTACAATATCCACTAGTAAGGAACTTTCAACTCCAAAAGTTAAAGACAAATAAAATACCTAATGTCTCGAACAAATGATGAGATTTGGCCTGCATCTCACTCTCGATCTCCGAATTAGCCTCCTCTACGGGATGATGCCTCCACTGAAACATGACTATCAATATCTCTCTACAATAGAGTCGCTTACATTACTGGCCAAAATTAGCATGGGTTCCTCCACAAAGGTAAATTGGTCATCTAATTGAACTGAGTCCCATCCAAGCACATAAGAAGGATCAGGAATATATTTCCTCAACATAGAGACATGGAAAAGCTTACCCTTTCTCCCAAATCTCATCATACCTATCATAGGTGAAACATAAAGGAACACCCAATCACCAATTATGAATCTGAAGGCAAAGAGTCTATGATCGATATAGGCCTTCTACCTACTCTGAGCTACTCTCAGTCTACCCTGAATCACCCTGACTCTATCCAATAAGTCCTAAATCAAATTTATACCTCAGGGCGTAACCTTAGAAGTTTCAAATCATCCTATAGGAGAATGGCATCTCCTACCATAAAAAGCCTCATAAGCTGTCATCTCAGTACTCGAATAGTAATTGTTGTTATAGGTGAACTCTGCCAATGCTAAGTGTTGATCCCACTGTCCTCTAAAGTCTATAACACAAGCTCAAAGCATATCCTCAAGTACTTGAATAGTTCGCTTGGATTGACCATCCGTCTGCAGATAAAAAGTTGTACTCAAATCCACTCGAGTACCCAACTCCTCCTAAAATG
>NW_025873967.1:0-1656 GCF_002878395.1 Capsicum annuum | reverse complement strand
TGAAGAAAGACAGCCATAACCTACCTCAAATGACAAAAACTGGTTCAATAAGGCTTTAAAATTGAGATTTCACCTCATGAATAGACACGAAACCAAATAATATAGACAAATATAGAATCTACACATTGAAAGAAAGACAAAAATACCCATACTGCCTATTTCTAGGTCGGGGTCAAAATGGCCCCCTGAAATGGGTTTTCCAAAAAAAGGATAAAACTGAAAGTTTAGTCCAAAAATATAGTTCCCATGAATAAAGGAACTTATAGAAGAAAACCCAAGTGAAAAAGAGTTGAATTTGGGATTTAAATCAAGGAATTACCCATTTTGGGCCTTCCAGACCAAAATCTCCAAATTTCACTTTTATATCCAAGTTTAACAGGATTAAAATGATAAGAATCAAAGAAAAGTAAATGAAATAGGTGTTTGGAGCTTACTCAAGCTTAAAAATGGAAGAAATTTACCAAAATATCAAAGCACCGAGCTTCAAATCTCAAATATGGTTAAAATTGCAAAAATGGGGATTAAGCCCACCTAGTCTTGGCGTAAGGGATCATCGGTGTTGTTTAAGCGACTAGGTGTCGCTTAGGCGATACCTGCCTTGTCGCGTAAGTGACCAGGCTCTTTCATAAGAAAAAAAGACTTAGGAGAGCCTATTGTTGCTTAGGTGATACTTTAGTTATTAAGACAAGCTAATTAAATAACCAAAGTGTCACATAAGCGTTGAACCAGCTAGAGACTTAGAGTGTACACCTTGAGATTCATCTGGAATCTGAGAACACAACTGAACTATGCTACTAGACTAAATGTGATGCTCCAAACTTAATAGTGATATCAGATTTTCAAAAAAAAAAGTGTTGCTTTCACAAAGTTGATCCCCAAAACCCAATTTCATGACTTTCAAAAGTGAGGGTCAAAATAACATATAAAAACTGTAAAACAACACCAATAATGTTATTAATAAAAAATTGAAGTTCCAAATATTCTAGCTCAATCCAATTTTTCACCTAACTCATAGATCAATAAATGTTGATTGAAGTCAACTATAAAGCATTTTTAACCACCAAAAATCACAATCTCACACAAGTCACACTGAAATACATTGGGAACCATACTAATCATCCCATACCCCAGAAATACCTGAAAGCAACCTTAAGAAGAGGTAAATTGGAAAATCATGCTATAATAAATTTTCACGAATATCACCAAAAATCAGGTCATTACATCATCCACCACCAAGAATCTAGTTCGTCCTCAAACTATAGGTAAGAGAAATTATACCTACAATATATCAGACCTGACCTTCCAAGAAAACTCATTTACAAAGTGATGTCTTTACTTGACCTTAACCACTGGGATAAATCTAAAACACAAGCATCTCACACCCTTGCCTTGATGGGGACGTGCTCCTTAATAAAAGACAACCTCTCATCTATCTGGATAAAAACCTAATGAATGACATGAGACTCATCTAGAATCTAATGCCAACACAAGGAAAAATGAAAAACTAAATGAACAGCTAATAAATTTGGTGGCAATGTTAACTCATAGTCTGTATATCTAATAGTCTGAAGAATCTTAAAAGGTGCAATATAGTTGCGTCAAAGCTTTCCCATCTTCCCAAACCTCATCACGCCTTTCATGGGTGACATAAGAAGG
>NW_025873966.1:0-1970 GCF_002878395.1 Capsicum annuum | reverse complement strand
CCTATCATTACTAGTCTTAATAGTCTTTAAGACTTTTTGATTTCTACCTTTTGTAAAGTAGTTTTTGTAGAATTATATTCGGACAGTTGTAAAGTAAAATAGTATACGCATTTTCATTTTTAGGTTATAAATAGACGGGCATCCGCTCAGATAAAGGGCAAGTCTTCATGAGATGAAGCAAAACCTTCTCTTGTACACAAAAAACTTTTGAATTATTTAATGAAAACAAGTATATTTCCAAGGAAAAGCTATGAATCATCAAACAACTATGGAAAATCTAGAATTATCAGATTTACCAGAACAAATATTTATATTTGTGATTATGAATAGCTAAATTCATAAATTCCTGACAATCATGATATGATAAAATAAGTTCATGTTAGTTACTTCATAGTAGAATTATTCAAAAAATAGCATGTTAAGAAGTTTATTAGCAAAGTGAAAAAGTAGAAAAATTCCTAAAGAACTATGCCATCCTAAAGGTGAAATCGGTGAAGCAAAAAAGTCGTGATATGGGGGTAGCCAGAGTAGAGGCGCTGTTTAAGGGAAAAATATACAGATTACCATGCTAATAGGGATCGAAGAATATGCTATTTAAGGATAATCTAGTATATAGTAATCTAAAATGATCATATTTTGTTATGTGTATGATTGAAGGAAATATTTTGAAAAAAGCATCATAAGAAAAATGAATACTTATTTATCTGATGAAATGGTAGATAAATTTAAAATACTTGTTTTATATAGACTTAAGGATATAGAAATTGTAGATATAAGAAAAATCATATTGGAAAAAATATTTGATAAATATTTTATGACTAGAATAAATTACATACCACACCTACCTACCTACTCTTACAAATACTTACATACCAAACCTACACATCAATCATGATAAATTACGAATAGTGGAAAATGGATATGAAAAATATACAATTAATAGAAAAACTAATGGAAACTAATCTAGAAAAATATATGAGAATTAAGGATATAAAATATATAGAATTTGTTAATGAAAATATACAAGAATTATTAAGATTAAAACAAATAACTAATAAATACTATGATAAAGCATTTAATTACTAGAATCCAATTCCAAATTATTCAAGTCATTCGTAGAAACCTAAGCATAATATGAATAATATGACAAGTTATATATCTGATGAAACTAAGAATCTTGTTTTATATATCATAAAAGACTTAGAATTAGAAGACATAAAGAAAATAATATGGGAAAAAATATTTGATTTTGAAGATAAGTTACTAAGTGCTAATTGGATAGAAGATGAATTAGAAAATATAGATTTCTATGGTAGAAATAATTCAGATAGTTATTACTTAGATGAATATTATACAGATTAAGAATGCTAGAATATATTCGAAGAGTTAGAGAAAAACAAAGTTGGCTATACGAAGAAATTAGTTATAGAAACCATCTTAGAAGAGGAAGAGAACAATTAAAAGAAAGATTAATTTAGATAGATAAAACCATAAAAAAAACTAAAAATAAAAGACAGTTTAGAATATGATTTAGACATAGAGGTATTCATAGACAAAAAAGACAGGATAATTAATGAAATAGATAACCTAGAATTTAATATCAGATATAGTACAATTAGAATAAATTATTACAAAGAAATTTGCAATATTACAACTACTTTAGGATAAAATGATAGACTATGAGTATTTAAAATATTAGAAACAAGATATGGAAGAAATAAGAGCAACAGAGATACTTATGAAAGAGAATTTGACTGAATATTTTACAACAAAAGATATAGAATATTTATAATACCTCCAAAATAATATACAAGAATTACAAAGACTAAGAGAAAAAACTAAAGAATATTACAGTAAAGCATTTAATCAAATACCATCCAATCACCCCCAAGAAATGAACATTAATAAAATTAAAATAAATAAACTAAAAATAAAAATATTTAGAGAAGTTAAGAAATATCCACGCACAA
>NW_025873965.1:0-1982 GCF_002878395.1 Capsicum annuum | reverse complement strand
CATCAAGAAATGTTGATTATGAGAAAAGATATGTGATCTTGACTTCTTTTTCTGCTTTTACAGAGAAAAATATGGCACGCGATACAGTAAACAAAGACTTTTTGTCCTTGTTAAGGCAAGACGTTAAAGGTATGTTGATTCTTTCCTAATGACATTGAGACCATGCACATAGGAACTATCTGTAAATATATTCATCTTAAATTAAGTTAAGAAATTAAATTGCTGAACTGATCAAACTGCTCTTTCTTTCCTCTGCTGGATGCTATTTCATGTTTCTTGATATCACTCTCCAAGAAAAAAGGTAGAACGATAAATACATTAAAACCTGGTCAAGACAAACAGCTCATCCCTCGTGGGTCACCTAACATGTTTCATTACCTACATTGGATAAATCAGCAAATTTATTAATGCAGTATATATTTTATCTTGCATTTGATGCACTGTTATGCATTAGCAAATATGCTCTTTTGTTCAATACCTGACAGTTGTATACCAGGGTTTTGCAGCAATTGATATGCCATATTAAAATACCTCTTCTTATTAAACTTATCTGAAGTAGGAATTATACTAATCAAATCCTTTTACGACAATACTCTATTGTCCCAATTTATAATCAACTTTAACAAGAACTTAAGTGTAGCTATGTGGATATATCAACTATAAATAAATATTTATACTTTAGTATGACACTGCTGAAGGACGTGGTGCACATTTGTGCTTTTAAAAAAAAGGAAGAAAAGATGTCCTATAAGATGTAGACATGTAGTCATATGGGTACTTTCGATAGAAATAAATAAGAGAGAATTTAAAGGACTAAAGAATGATTTTTTAATTTAATATTCTAAAAAGAAAAGGGACTACCCTGAGAAACAGAAAATTATTTGAAACAAAAACTAACCAGAAAAGAAAATTAGAGACACAATAACTCACCAGATTATGGAGCGAAGAGAGGAAGAACAGGAGAGATAAATAAAAAGTACTTGCAAAAAACATAAAAGTTAAGCCCCTTATATATGGCATTCAGTTGTGCATGCATCTTTTCTTGGATTGAAACTAGTAGTGATATTGATCCATTACTGTGATATGTTTATTATTTTTCTGTTGTTTCACCTGTATTTCCATGTTACCTGCTGGATTCTCCTTGTCAACTACTTCTTGGAAGGAATATCTTAATTTGGTGTGCACAGAGATAGAAGAACGTCCAAACTCTAAATATACAGTTTAAGCAAGTAGAAATCAATATACAGCTTAAAATTTTGATGTGTGTGAAACCATTCTTCAGATTCAAGCAATTGTGGATGATAAACTAAGAGGATGACTTGTTTTATTGCATCAGTAGAATACTACTTAGTCTAAGTGGAAAAATCAACCTTGTTTCGTTGCATCAGTAGAAAACTACTTAGTAAAGTTGATCAGTCCTTTCAACTGAGCTGAATATGCATATAGATAGAAGAAAAGGTATTGACTGTTGGCTACAACACCACTTGACTGGAGTTGTTTCACTGGATTTATTGATGCAGTTGTATTGACGCATAGTGAATTCCTGAATCTATCATGTTAAGAGCCATTTATGTATTGGCAATGTGATATTTAAAGCTTTGTTCAGTGGTATTTATGGTCTTTGCTGGGGACGTATGCTCCTATTTGGTAGAAAAAGACATGCTAGGGATGCAAATATTTTTCAGGGTTATTCCATATATATTATTGGTAAGAGAGAACCTTAACAGAGCAATAGGATAATATTATTGCTCTCTCTGTTTGAGAATGAATTCCCAAGTCTTGAGGAACTGAAATAATCTGCTTTGGCTTTATGAGACTGATTCATTCCTAAGAGTATTATTGGTAAGAAAGTTTATTATTTTTGTCCTGGGACTGAGGGGCTTTCTTTTGAAATATATCTTATATATACTGTATTATTTCTTCACCTGACAGCTATTGTTTTAATTTTTCGACAGTCTAAACTAGAGGATCATCACAATGCT
>NW_025873964.1:0-1028 GCF_002878395.1 Capsicum annuum | reverse complement strand
GATCGGATATCTTATCCGTTATTGGTTTAACCTGTTTTCGACCTGTCCATATCCGACCCGACCCGCCCGGTTTGCCACTCCTAATCATATCCTACAACCTGAAAACATAGTAAACAAAGAGAATTTAATATAGAACTCCTTTGGAATTCACAAGAAGGTTTCATGATAGCAAGCAAAATCAAAAATACGTTCATTTTTTCCGAGATTAAGCGAAGATACCATGCGCTCCGAAGGCAGCATCCGCCTTTGTACAACTGATTCAACTTAAACTGGTATTTTCGACAGAAACTAGACATATATGTGTGTGTGTGTGCGAAAAATCACCAAAATTTCAACAAATATTATATTTTGAACCCATTATTTCGAAAGCATAATGAGTTTAGCCTAAGAACCTTAAAGATTCAGCACAAGCACAGAAACTAGACATATATCGAAACCATTTTGTAGGATCCAACACAGGTGCGGCAACATTTTTGGAGAGTCCAAGCAACTTAGAAAGATCGAATCCAAATCTTGGAACCGCCTTTACTGTGTTCATTTAACTACTACGTACGAAATCTGTCCATAATCTTTTCAACTGGTTTATTCCAGAGAACTTAGTAGCTATTAAAGTTAAACAAACCTTGCGATTTACCACGACAGATCTCAGATTTGAACTTTATGGATTCAAGAATATGCAACTACGCTCACCTGATCATTCGAATTAACGGGATGAAAATTTAATACTTGTTCAGATTTATTAAAGTTCTTAACACATTAACACATATACAGAGTCTGAAACAAAGCTACTAGACGGCTGAACTCGTTGCTTTAATTTTGCCGTTTCAGCAAACGATAAACAAAATTATTAACTACTCAAAAGTTTTATTAAAAACAGAAGAGGTCACTATTCACTCGATATGACTAGCAAATTGTTACAACGCTACATTTCCCGCTACATTTCCAACCATGGAAGTCACAGTGTACTAATAATCATCGAGTTGATTTCTCAAACAGTCACTCAACTAAAATCAAAGTGGCTTTCTACG
>NW_025873963.1:0-3816 GCF_002878395.1 Capsicum annuum | reverse complement strand
CCTTTGTATTTCGCAAATACATATGAAGATATATAGTATAGTTATGTTTGTTACTATTTAATATGAATATGATATGCATTTCGTAAATACATATGTATGTTTTGTACTGTAAATACACATCCAAATTTGTATGGCTATGCATTTTGTATGTTTTTTGAATATGTGTATGTGATATACATATTTGTATTTTCAAAATAAAAGGTAGAGATATAAGAGTAAAAAAAAAACATAAAAAGAAAAAAATGAAAAAAAGAAAAGTGAAAACGAAAAAAAAAAAAAAAAAAAAAAGAACGAGAAATAGAAGTGTAAAAATAAAAGAAAAAAAAAGAAATAAAATAAAATAGCAAAAAGAAGAAGAAAACAAAAATAGAAAAAGAAAAAAAAGATATGAGAAACAAATATACGAAAAAGGAAAAAAAAGAGAAATAGAAGAGAGAAAATAAAGTGGAAAGAAAAAAATAAAAATAAAAATAAATTAAAATAAAAAAATAAAATGATAAAAAATAAGATGAAAAAAACTAATAAGAGAAAAAAGTTAGAGATATAAGAGAGTGAAAGACAGTAATAATGTTTTATTTTGAAATCTTGAAGATGAAAAAGAAAAAAAAAAAGAAAAAAAAAGAAATAGAAGAGAGAAAAAAAGTGAAAATAAAAAAATAAAAATAAAATAAAATGATAAAAAAAAAAATAAGATGAAAAAAAAAGGGTAAAAGATATGGCTATATTTGGGGGGAGGTGAAATAGTAGTGTGAAAATAGAAAAATGTAAAGTAGTGAGAGTAAAACATGCACTTGCCTAGTTAATGAGTAAAGTAATGTTATTCTTGCTATAAACTATAATTTTACAAAAGTGTTGCTATTTATTGTAATTATAGTCTTAAGTATGCTATTTTCTGTAATTTTTCCATTTGAGTACTAGTAGCTTTTTCATTTGGGAAAAATTTCAGAAATTGCAACTGTACAGCCTTAATTATAACTTTTATAGCAACAGCTTCAAAATTACGAAAAATAGCAATATGTATTTTGTATTTCAGTAAAATGTTGCTATAAAAATACATATACAAATATGTTAAAAGTTTCTTATTAAACTCTAATCAGTTAGAGTTAATTAAAGGATTAAATTATTTCTTATTTTAAGCAACATTTAATTAACAGATTTCTTTACCTTTAATGACTCTTTTTTTTTTACCTTAACCGTTAATATACAAGTTCAAATTCAAAAATTATTTTTCATATTCATCACGTAAAAGCAGATTCAAAAAAAAAAAACTTGATAGATTAAAATATCGTGATGAAGGTATGTATTTTACAAAGAATATTTGAATAAACAACCCCATAATTACAGGTATGGTTAAATAAACTTTAGGATCATATTTATGCAATTGTGAAAATATTTTGAAATTTAATAACAATATGGGTAGATGATCATGAAGTTGAAAATTTTAGATCGTATATTGAATTTTATAAGTTATGGGTTAAAATTTTGTTGTCTATATTTTTTCTTCAAAATCAAAGATTTCCTTGTCGTCATGTATGTATGAAACTAAATTAAACTTCATAAACGCTAAATTTAAATTTTAGTAGATAATATATATTATTCGACTGAAACATTAATTTTGCATTGGAATTTGATTTTTTGTTGTGTTTATACGAATTATTAATTGTATGAAGTACATATTATATAACTGAATTTGTATTTAATGTTTTGTAGTCTTCTAGACTTTGAAGAAGGCAGGCATACCTGTTCTCATTAAACACAATGGTAGTATGAACAACATTGAACAACAATATGAAGACTACATCAGTGATGCAATATTGTTGAGTATAAATGCTTCGTACAACCAACTATACGAACTACTAACTTCGTACATGGATGTCGATTTGACATGCAAAAGCCATCAAATTGAATATCAGTTAACAGATATTGAAGGTAAAATACGTATACGTAATGACAAGGGTTTGAAGGTCTACATTATGCAGAAAAGGGAGGTAAAGTCAATCAGTGTTTTGCCTTTGTACCTAAGTATTTCAGAAAAGGATAGTTTCAATGCATTTTTTAGTTCATCAATATCTAATGCTGCGAGTATGAATCTGTCTATCGCTACACGTAACGTTGTGAATACAAGTACTGAAAGAGCGTTGATAGTTACTACTTCAGATGAATGTTTGGATGTATTAGATATTAATGCAACTAAAGAAATTATCTTGGACCCATATCACAAACATATTGAGGTTGAACAAGTTTATATCTCGAAAAGAGTATTGAAATCTGTGATGAAGGATTACAGAATGCGGGAGAAGTTCCAATCACGATCTGTTAGATCAAGTAAAACCTGGTAAGTTTGTCATGTATATAAATTTATTGTTTCCAGGTTAAATTGTATTGCAGTTTATGTATTTACAATATACATATATATTAAATTTTTCATTTTTCTATGTGGTAAAATACATTTCATCGTATTTTTTTTTTTACAGTTACACATTATTATGCAAATTTTGTAATTGTGATTTTTTATTCCGTGCATCTGATATCAACAAATCAGGAATGTTTTGTGTTAGAGAATTCTTACCAGAACACACATGTCCGATAAAGGATAAGATTTATCCTATGTTTCATGCTACTAGTAAGTTGATTGGAGGTATAGTAAAACAAAAGTTTAAAAACCACAAAAGAAAATACAGTGCGACTGAAATTAAAAGTGGCATGAAGGAAGACCTTGGTATGGATTTGACATATATTATGTGTTGGCGAGCTAAGGAATAAGCACTTGAAGATTTGAGAGGGAAACCATTGGCATCATACGGGAAACTACCTGCATACATTCATGTTTTGAACACGACTTACCTAGGTTCACATATACGAATGAAAAAGCATAAAGATAATGAGTTTTTGTATATTTTTGTTGCACTAACTACATTCATACAAGGGTTCGATCACTGTAGACCTGTGATAGTTGTTGATGTAAGTTATCTCAGAGGACTGTACAATGACACATTTGTAGCTGCCTGTACCATGGATGGAGCCGGTAAGCTAGTCTCAACATGTATTTGACTCTATAAGCAGTTGTAGGTGTTTATAATATATATATGCAGCATATTTATCTTTGTACTATGTATTTGTTATGCTTTCAGATATATGTATTTATATTAAATTTGTGAACTATTTTTAATAAAATAAATTTCATTCATAAATTTGGCAAGCTATATTTGTTTATAGAATAGTTATTCAATTTATTTTTGGTGTTGACTGGGAGATAGATATGGTTCCAGCTATATGTATATGTATTATAGCTCTGAATTATGTTTATGTGTTAAATTTTAGCTATAGTTGTTTCCAGCTGTATGTATTTACAAAATACATATGAATTCTTTTATGTCTGTATCTAACGTCATTTTAATATCTTTGTTCCATGTTCAGATCATATATTTTCATTGGCATATGGAATACTAGATTCTGAAAATGATGCATCCTGGACATGGTTCTTTGAGAATCTAAAGGAAGCATACGGTGAAAGAGAACATATGTGTGTAGTTTCCAATCGTAATGCAAGCATTATAAAAGTTGTTGCTGATGTGTACAATAAGGTACCACATTACGCTTGTATGTGGCATCTATGGGGTAATGTGAAAAAAAAAATTAGAAAGTCACATGATGCATTGTCAGAAATCTTCTATACCATGGCAAAATCATACTCAAAGTCTAAATTTCACCAGTTAATGGAGAAAGTAGAGATAGTTGATGTTAGGGTGAAGAATTACTTGGAATTGGCGGGATACGATAAGTGGGCTAGGTCATATGCAACAGTTCATAGGGGAT
>NW_025873962.1:0-6721 GCF_002878395.1 Capsicum annuum | reverse complement strand
TACAATATAGATGTATTACAATATATAGATAGTTATATTATACTAATTTATAAAACATATTAAATATATACGTGTATAGAAGATATATACACACCATTCAATATATATGTACTACTTTAAATAAAATATATACTATTCTACAGTATACTACAATATGTATATATATATATAGTTATATGCTAATTTGTAAAACATATACACTTGGATACATTAAATATATACGTTAAATATACATGTGTATAGAAGATATATACAATAATATACAAAACATATACTACTTAATATAATAAATTAATAATAGTTAATTAATGAATGTTGAATTTTATTGATTACAAAATGATTCACAATTTATAATTTACATGAATAAAAAATCTACAAACTATGCATCATTTTTTCCAACTCATCCATGTTAATATTAACAGGAACTTGCATAGGATAGTCAAAGTCAATGGGGGCAAACCCATGCATTGGACTTGATTCTGTTGAGTTCTCCCACGAAGTCATAATTTCTTCAAGTTTCTGCTCGTCATTTGGCTCCGGTTCCATTCCTTGATTTCTTTTTTCTGCTCTAATCCAATCTCTGAGGCAAACTAGAACATTCATTGCATTGCTTTTCAATGAGTGACAGTTGTCTCCAAGTTGTTGTCGTCCCTGACTAAAGGCGTTCTCTGATGCAAAGGTTGACATTGGAACGTTCAAGATATCTCTAGCTAATCTTGAAAGCACAGGATATTGTGATTCATTATTCCTCCACCAATCCAACATGTTGATCCGTCATCTGCGATCCTCTGGCGGAGATCGAAGATAATACTTAAGCTCTTCCCGATAAGTTGATGTGTAAGCTCCATCGTCAACACTGTTCCAACAGGGTAAATCATAAAAGGAATCAGGAAAACCACAATGTGCCGGCCTTTTAGAAAATGATGGCACCTCAGGAGGATGAGGAGCGACAGTTGAACTGATATGTGTCGGTACAACTAAATCAACTAAATCAGCATAGTGGTTATATAATTTATCTATGTAAGCATTCGCATCAGACGTAGCCATCCACAAATCAGGTTGTGCTTGTTCAGAATTATTGTTAGTATTTATTTCTAAGTTACGATAAATAAGAGTACTAAAGTGGCACATAGTATGGTATTTAATGCACGGATTTAGCATAGCACCAACCAAGAAAATAGGAGAAATCAGAAAAACATATTTTTTAAATTTAGTAAACATGGCACCAACAACATTTTCATAACCTTCTTTATTTTTATATTCTTTAAGCAAACCAGAAATATCGGTTATATATCCCAAAATATTACAAACAGTAGGATAATAAGCACCGGAAAATTCAACCGTAGATACATAAAAAAATTTCAAAAACTTAACAAAATCATTAATTACAACCCAATCAGAATCAAGTAGCATGCAATCGGCAGAATCAGCAAATGAACCACAATATTGGTTAAAAGCTAATGTAATAGGAACTCTATATTTATAACAAGTTTTTAAAAAATCATACGTAGAACTCCATCTAATATCAATTTCCTCAGGCATCACTATCGGTGCAAGTCCATTTTCTTGACATTTAACTTTAAATTCTTTAATTCTCGATCTACGACTATTTTCTTGTATAAAACCAACAGCAAGATGGATTTTTTCAATATAAATCTCAAAAAACTCAAGACCATCTTTTACAATTAAATTATATATATGACATACACACTTAATATGAAAAATGTCAGGTAACGGCGGTGATAGCTTAGATTTCAACTTTGTTATAGCAGTCTTGTTGTTAGAAGCGTTATCAAAAGCGATACATAAGATTTTATTTTCGATACCATAAAATGCTACAACTTTATGTATCGAGTCAGCAATAAATTGTCCAGTATGTTTACGATCTTCATCATATAAAAAAACAAGAATACGTTTTTGCATCACAAAATTACTATCCATCTAGTGACAGGTAACGGTTAAATAATCATTTTTATTAACAGCACGACCAAGATCAGAAGTTAGGGATATTCTACATTGAATATTTTTTAACAATGTAGATAAATAAAAATAATATTGTGAATGAAGTCTAAAAATATCTGACCGGCAAGTACTTCTAGGAATACCATTAAACATAGGATTATAAATTGCTTGAATATAATGAATAAAAGCATTAGAAGAAGGAAAACTAAAAGGCAAACAACCTACTGCTACCATTTTTACTATTTCTTCCCGTTCCCTCAATTTATTATACTTCTTCGTTACGTGACCGGTTGTTGGGTCCATTCTAGTTTGTGTGGGCCCCCCAACAGCCTCACCACCTTGTACAATTTTTAAGTCTCTTTCGTGGTCTTCAGCTAAATATCTCATTAACGTACCCGTACCCCCTTGCTTGCCTCCTCTTTTATGCTTATATATTTTTTAACAAATATTGCATTGCACCTCAGTATCTAATATACATTCAAAAAATTTCCATGCAACACTAGTTTGTTTATGAGCTCTTGGGGCACGGGGAGGACGGAGAGGGAGATTAACCGATTCGAATTTAACGTTAGCATTTCCTACTTCAGGTGTCTCACCAATATTTTTATCATCTTCATCTAAATCAACCGCATCTACTTCATTTTCTTCTTTTATATCGTAATTTTTCAGAATTTCTAAATAATCCATATCGTGAGTACCTACACCTATTTCTTCCTCAAAAGGTTGACTAAGTGGTACCGGAGGCGAAGGCACACGGGTATATCTAGTACTTGAAGTACCTCTACTGCTAGTAATTCGCTTTTTGCTACCACTACCACTTCCGGGATAAAAAAATTTGACACTTTTACCGAGGTTTCTTAATTTATCCATAGTATAAATCAAACTAAAAAATATTCAAAATACACAAAAAGTAATAAAAATAAATATTCAACAATTAATCCACTAATTATAAATTAAAAGTAAGAGATGAAACGACAATACCAAATTTTAGAAGTATCCGAAGGTTGCGACTTTAGAAACTTTCACTCGTACTTAGTAATCGCAAAATTAAAAAAATTAAAGTGAGCACTTTAGAATTTAAATATATAAAATATTTGAGAATTCAGAAATGAGATTTGAGAGAGAATGAGATTTGAGACTTGAGAGGATGAAAAATTGTGTGGAAAATGATTTGAAAGTGTAGGGTATTTATAGATTTTTTTTTGGGATTAAAAAATGATTTTAAATAAAAAAAAGACTTTTTTTTTATATTTGGGCCCAAACTAACCGTTATAGCCGTTGGGTCAACGACTAGTTTGGCCCAATTTTCCAAAATCTTAAAAAAAAAAAAATTAAATGGGCTTATCTGGACCGGGCCAAGCCGGTTAATCGGCGGGCCCTAACCGGGTTGAGTCCGGTTCGGGTTAACCAGGCCTAAATTCAAAACCAACCGGACCGGGACCCGGGCCCTTAAAGCCCTTGGGCTTACCGAGCCGGGTCAAACCGGTCCGGTTTCCTTTAGTGGGCAGGTTCAGGCCGGTTTTAACCGGCCCGTTTGACACCCTTAGTATAAATAGTGAAATTGTTCCTCTCCATTTGTGAATGTAGGTCACAATAACCAAATCATGTTAAATTTGTGCCTTCATTATTTTCTTTACTTGTTATTATTATCATGTTATTTTCATTGCTATTATTGTTATGATATTTTTTGGCTAAATTCTATAATAATCGGGTTCTCGATCTTAACATACTTCACTCCTGATGGGGTTCTTTTCACCCTTCCCACATGACACTACTTTGTTATCGATCATTCAGGAGTATTTAGCCTTGAAAGCTGATCCTTGTTTATTCACACGAAATTTCTTGCACCCGGCTACACGAGTCAGAGCATAAGCTAATGATGTTTTCGACTACTATACTTTCATCGTTTGAAACAACTTATTGCATTATTCTTTCCTCCCTGATATCACGCTTGTCCTCAAGAATGGAATATGGAGTAGAAATCAATTGCACATATGGGGTGTGTTTGGTATGAAGGAAAATGTTTTTCATGGATAATATTTTCCTAGAAAACAAGTTGTTTTCTTATTTGTTTTCTTATGTTTGGTTGGTGGATGGAAAAGATTTTCTGAAAAATGTTTTCTAGTATTTGGTTGGTGAATGAAAAAATATTTTTCAGAAAATACATTCTAGTGTTTAGCTAAAGAGTAAAAATACATTTTAGAAAAATAATCTTTAACCCTGAAAAATATTTTTTTCAGGGTGTGTTCGATATGAAGAAGGAAAAACATTTTCTAGACGTATATTCTTGTGTTCGTTATGCAAATTGGGTAAGTATATGTTTTCAAAAAGTGTTTGTATATATTTAACAAAAACAATGAAAACGAATAGGATAAGGGTTGGGATAAGGAAAAAGTTTTGAATTTTTTTTAAAAAAATAATTTTTGGAGGGGAGGGAATTGGTAGGTGGGGGTTGAGGTTTTCAAAATAGATAGTAAGGGTGGGATAAGAAAAAAATTTTGATTTCTTTTTAAAATAAATTAATTTTTGGGGGAGGGTGTAGGGGCTAGTAGGGGTGGGGGAGTAAGAGTGGAGTAAGAAAAAAATTATTTTTTTTGGAAAAAGAGAGGTTGGTACGTAGGGGTGGGGTCGGGGGTAACTGAGGGAAAGATAAAATTGAAATGTTTTTTTTGAAAGCGCGGGGGGGGGGGGGGGGGGGAGGAGGGGGGGGGAGGGGGAGGGGGGGGGGGGGGGGGGGGGGAGGGGGTAGGGGAGATACTGGAGTGAGGGTGGAGTAAGAAAAAATAAAAAAATTAAAAGAAAGTTTTGAAAAATATTTATTTATACTTTTTGAAGGGAAGTCATCTTCCTTAAATTTGAGGAAAATAAGTTGATTTGAATTTATTTTTTTTCAAAAGCTTTAAGCCAACCAACATGAGAAAATTGAAATTTATACCAAACACCCCATGGTCACAAATTCTCATCCTCAACTTTATTGCTTTCTTGTTCCAAATAAAATCCCAAGTTGCCAATGATAGAAAACCATCAATCTAGACTTTTACCCTTTCATCTGCATTTAGTTTTGGTATCTTCAAACTGAATATACAACAAATAGATTTACTCAATGAAATTTTTAATCTTCAAATCAAGAAACAAAATAGAGTAGAAAGTCACAAGTATTTTTATCTCCGAAACGGAAATAGAAAATCTTAAAATATTAGTCTCTCAAACAAACAGAAAGTGAAAAAAAAAAAAATATATTAATAATTTTTAGTCGTATGATCTATGTTACAAGTTAAATGACTACAATGTACGCCCAAAATTCTGAGAAAGAAAAATACATAAGTAGAAATTTTAATTACCAGAAGAAATAATTGGTCCAAGCTTTCTACTCCAGAAGTAATTCATCAGGGGAGATCAAGCATTCCACATAGCAAATGGTGCACCACATACGTTCTTTCCTCCCGTTAGCGAGTTGAATGTCTTTGATATTATCATTCTTTGGATCATATACGAGAATATTAATTTTGTCAAGAATATTCTTGATTGTAAAAATTAATTCTCCATTATCTGTCATGAAAAGAGGCGTTAAAGCTCTATAACAAGGATCTATTTCTAAATTCCTTATAGAAAATAAGGATGTCCATGATTCCTTTACTTCATATTCCTTCATGACCAATATCTCAACATCCCTTTTATCATTATCCAAACGAGCTATACATAGACATTCATTTAACGCTCCTAAACCAACTATAACATTCTCTACTTGATCAGACTTGGGCTCAAGGAGTGGAAACATGTGGAATTCTTCAGTAATGGGATCAAAATAAATTATTTCACTACAACACTCATGTCCATTGTTGTCATCATCTACACAACAAACCCTGTAGTGAATTCTATCATGAAATGTAATCCCATTACATACTAGAACAATATGATAAGGGAATTCGACTTTCCTCCATTTTTTGTCTTTGAGGCTAGTAACAATAACAAACTCATCATCAGAATTATTCATTACTGCCTTGTAAACACTCTTGGAGGAGTTTAAATAAAGTACCCCACTTGTATAATTAACCCACAAGTCATCAGGCACAAACACTTTGGTGTAAAATCGTGTGGCAGGATTCCACAAGTAGATATGTTTGTTTATACTAATCAATATAAGACCATGACATGACCCTAAAAGCCTATAAAATCCTCTATAACTCTCGTCATCATTCCTTATCATGAAAGGAACATTGAGCT
This sequence comes from Capsicum annuum, assembly GCF_002878395.1. Classification (NCBI taxonomy): domain Eukaryota; kingdom Viridiplantae; phylum Streptophyta; class Magnoliopsida; order Solanales; family Solanaceae; genus Capsicum; species Capsicum annuum. Next base: position 535 of record NW_025873962.1, on the reverse strand, counting down.
CTTCCAAAGTGAGTTGTTGATTTATGAATCAGAAGGAGGTCCTTTTTAATGAATGTTTTTTGGATGTCATCATGGTAATTGCTCCTTGTCGACGTTGATTGGAGAGCTTGAATTTCGGGTTTGAAATCCAAGAACACTATGACTTAGAAACACACTTGAATCGTAAGAGGGATTTCACTGGTAAATTTGAAAGAATAATCATAGTGATTTCATCGGGTAAATATGCTACCAGGTAATTTGGTGTTTGATGTGTAAATGTTTGTTTCTTTGGTTTTCCATGATCATGGTGGAAGGTTGCGTTAATATTAGAAAACCCTAATAAACCCTATAGGATCAAGTTAAATAAAAGCTTGAATTTTGTTTCTTTTCTTGATATTGAGCCAAAGTTAATTACCAAAAATACGTAATATATTTTGGTCAAAACTTAAACTACAATTAATAAATTGAGTTACTGATAAGTTTCAATCTTAGTAATATACTCGTACTCCTTAACAATATAGAAGTGTTCATCTATCTTTTATTTTAACTAATTTTT
>NW_025873961.1:0-1134 GCF_002878395.1 Capsicum annuum | reverse complement strand
TGATTGATTGCAATCTTCAGGTATGTATATATCAGTGCTTTGATATTGTAGTTGCAGATCCTTACCTTTATAATAGTTTAAAAAAAAAGATTTCTATTTCTTCTCTTATAAATAGGCTAATGATTGGAAGGAGATGATTAGATAATGATATGAATTGAACTATATGAAAATTGAAGGGTAATATTAAAGGATCATCATTTTATCGAAGCCACTGTTTCACGAAGTAGATATATTTATTTTTGTTTAAAAAACAAAACATAAAGCTTCAATTAATTGAAAAATTCAGTTGTTGAAGATGCTATGATTTGAATGGTTACACAAACGAGTAATTGGACTGAGAACTTGATTTTGATTGATGACTTATTCTAAAAATTTAATTTAGATGTTACCCACTTAAAAGATTTTGATTATTTTAAATCCATTGTGGTGTAGTTTGAGGTGATTTAGATTTACGGAAGCATAGTTGTGATACATTGACAGGGGTGCTTGGATTGTGAATTCGAGGTAAGTGAGACTTTAAGATTTAATGCTTGCTTTTCAAATCTGCTTTATAAAAATTAAATTTTTTTCTGCCTAGTCCATGTGTTCGGACAAGCGTGTGCTTGGTAGAATCGGTGGTCTTTTGATTAACCGTGAATATATATTTTGTTAAGTATATAGAGAATCATTTAATGGTGAGTTGTGAGGTGATGTTGGGGTATTGGACATATTTACTAGGAGCGTACATGTGCTGCCGTAATATGTTAGGGGCATACCTATGCTGCCGTAATGTGTTAGGGGCCTTGTACTTGCTGTCGTGATATATTTACTAGGGGCATACATAGCTGCCGTAACTTGTTAGAGGCATTGCGTATGCTGCCGTAATATGTTAGGGGCCTTGTACATGCTGCCGTAGTATACTTTGTGGGCATTGTGTATGCTTCTGTGGCCTTGTCGGGGAGCTAGGCTGATGACCTTCACTGCCGTTTATGACAAGCCGTGAGAGTGGATGGAGTTGAGAGATATATAATGAGTTTTGAAACATTTGTTGAAACTTATTGAGCATTATATTTTAAGATTTATGTTGTGCATATAATTTATGTAATCGTGGTGTGTTGTATTTTCTAACACTTGTTCCAGGGGTATTAAAGTATC
>NW_025873960.1:0-3557 GCF_002878395.1 Capsicum annuum | reverse complement strand
GCCAATAATTGGTACTACATTTAATACTTGCACATATTTAGTGAATTTCTAAGTTCAAATACACTCTTTGTACAATACCTAGATCATGCGTCTCCGATTAAAGACTTAATGCATAACACAAAAGAGGACAATTCATATTATATCTGATTCAAGTAGATGCATGGTATCCATTATATCATTAAAATATACTTCAAGATCTAACAAAGATCAGATCTAATATGATAGAACAAAAATAAAACTTTAACCAAAAAAAAAAGCACAGAAATTCAATATTCAATTTTACTCAAACAGCAAAACATACTTTGCAATATCCTTTCACCTAATCAATCGTGGTGGAGTCAACAATAGATTCACCAAATCATACACCTTAAGCTAGCATTGACATGAGAGTGAGGTGAGTTTTATGATACAGAAGAGGTTGGGTTTTTTTTGTTCTAAGGAAATAGAATTATGTTACAAATTTGATGACTTTAAGGGAGGTGCTCAGTCACTTGACGTGTTTCTGACCCAAAGAATATGGAAAATGAAAGAAGAATTGGTGTGCACGGTCTATGAGTGGAGTGTACTATCATACCTTTATTTTATTATTTTTTAAAAATGAACCTGAAAAGGAAAGAGACAAAAATCTTAATACCTGAAATATAACGCCTTGACTGTAACATTTAAAGTATAACACCTAAAATATAATGCCTATATATATACTCTTCACATATATTCTGAAGAGTTGACTAATCGAATTTTTGTAATGCATTTTAGATTCTACTTTGTCTCACTCTATATCGAATTCAACTTGAAGCAATGCAAAGCAAAGAATACGAAGTTTTGTTTTATATATAAAACAAAAAAACATAGTTTGCAATTTCTATTAGAAAAGCAAATAATACTAAGTTTTGATTTATATGTAAAACGAAAAACTTAGTTTGCAATTTCTATTAGTGACAGCAGATATATATAAAACAAAACTTAATATTTTTTGGTTTTCATTTCTTCAAGTTGAATTCGGTATAGGGTGAGAGAAAGTAGAATCCCAAATGGATTACAAAAATTTGATTAGTTAACTCTTCATAATATATGTGAAGAGTATATATAGGCGTTACATTTTAGGTGTTATGCTCTAAGCGTTACAGTCTAGGGATTATGTTCTAGGTATTAAGATTTTGTCTCTTTCTTTTAAGGTTCTTATTTTTTTTTAAAAAAAAATAAAGGCATGAAAGTACACTCCACTCCATAGACAGTGCACACAAGTTCTTTCATTTTTCATCCCTTCTGGGTCAGAAACGCATCAAGTGACTACGCACCTCCCCTAAAATGACCAAATTTGTAACATAAAATTTGTAACATAAAATGTCTCATCTTTTTCGTAAAACTCAGCTCAATCTCATATCAATCCTAGCTTAAGGTGTATGATTTGATGAATCTGTTACTGACTTCACCACGATCGATTAGGTGAAATTTTAACGCCCTGAAATTTCATCCCAAGATGCCATACGGTGCTTAGGGCTACACGTAGCCCCAAGCTAACCCTCGGAGCCAGACACTGCCTCAAGAAATTCAATTCAACAATAGTAATGCACAACAAATACATATACCTCATCGGGTTCATGACAAATACTGGAGAATACTAGACTGTACAATCAAAATATATTGAATGTCTAGACATACCAACCCTCTAGTCTGACAAAGCCTCTATACATCAAAATCAAGAAGTTATTGGGAAAAACCCCCAACTAACTCAAACAGTACTGAAAGCCATAACAATAGAACGATATCACCAAAAATATAGATACGGTCCTCGAACTATAAGGACTCACCACTGAGGGAACATAGTTGAGGCAATCGAATATCGCTAACGCGGCTGTGGCTGAGTACCTGAACCTGCATTACGAGAAAATGTAGTCCATAGGAAAATATGTGGGTCAGCACTTTGGAATGTACTAAGTATGTGGGGGTGCATGCAACAATGCAAATATCATCATCAATTTCCAAAAAATATGCATATGTACCATGATATCTCACTTGGCTTGAGTTATATTGAAACATACTTTTCATGATCTCATAGTAAATAAATCATATGATAAAAACCTCATAAATCATCATAAACAACTGAACTCTTCAACTCAAGACTCGGAGTGACTCAGTAATTCAAGAAACTCAACTCTTATGGATATGGGAGGTTCTTATAACCGAGATAAACCATGTACACTACATGGATTCTAACATTTTTCCATCCTAATGAGTGAATCCCACATTGGTGGGAGCGTCATACTCTTCCCAGGGAGTACAACCTAAACTTAGTGATGACAATATCATACTCAGCCTGTGGCCCAAATTATCAATATCAATCCTACAGTGGCACATAGTTTAGGGAAAATACCACATTTCCCGCTCAGTGCTAAATACTACTCCCAGAAACAAGCTCAGAACGCGTTAGGAAATCCACCACAAATATCACAAGGGTCTATCATGAAGACCAAATCAATTCTCTTTCTCATTTATCAAATCATAATCAATTTGTTGATTTCTAACTCCAGTCAAATCAAATCAATCTTTCTCAATATCAAAATGTATTAATTCATTAAATCACGACAACATCAATAACTTTGAGGAAATATCAAAACTCATTGTAACAACTCAATCTCATGAATCAATATAATCAATAATCCACTTTGTCATAAGGAAGCTTAAAGCTTGACACATATCTTGAAAGCACGTGAAATATCAACTCATGGTAGAAATATGAAATTCACAATATTAAATATCAAGTCATAACTTGGGAATAGCAAAATAATCATGTAGAACAAATCTTGAACAATTTATATTCTCATAATCTCATGATGAAGTAATTTAGGTATAAACCCACTTGGAAAATCATATAAATCCATGATAGAAATCAAAGCTTTGGGCACAAGAACGAAAGAATTGCTCTTGTTCAAAACTCCACATACCTTAATCTTTGAAATTGGATGAATTATAGTGCTTGAGACTCTATACGTACTTGTAATAAATTATTCTCGAAGCCCACAGTATGAGGAACTTGATTCTTGAAGAAATGTTGAAGATTTATGGATGATTTTTGGAAGATTAATGTCCTTAAATAAAAAACCTAGACATATTTATTAAGAGAATTGGAAGAGAAAATGAAGACATTAGGATTTAGATTGGAATTCTCATATATATATAGGGGCCTCAAAAAGATGGAAAATACCAAAATACCCATGTAAAAATATCCTTTAATTGCTGAAAAAAATAGATAACGACATTCGTGACAAGTCGTCAGACTTGTGACAAGTCGTCAGACTTGTGACAAGTCATCATTTCCGACATTGGTGATAAGACGTTATACTTGTGACAACTTATCATAAAATGTCTTCACTGGGGGTGGAAATCTGCCTAAGGCTGATGACATTGGTGATAAGCCGTCACACTTATGATAGCTTATCAGAAAATATCGTCACTCAGTTTTTCAGCCTGACATGTTGGAGTAAAATGGGCATAACTCTTGGATTCGATACCGGATTTTAGTGAAATTGGTATAGTTGGAAATTTAATTCAATTAT
>NW_025873959.1:0-4952 GCF_002878395.1 Capsicum annuum | reverse complement strand
TAACGTAAGCTATGACAACTGATATAACTATGATGATCGGCCTAACCGATGTAACTGATACTGGGTGACTATATCTAACAGTCTAAATCTTCTAATAATAATTAAGAGTGACTGATCTTGAGATCAGGCCTAACTAACGGGTGATCTCTGGAACTGATATGAGAATACTCAATTGAATCTGAGATTGAGATCAAGCCTATCTGATGGGTGACCTCTGTAAGTATTAATACTAAATAAATTAATTAGAGACCAACCCTATCTGATGGGTGGTCTTTGAATCTGTGGAATAATCTGAATTTCTTACTGAGATTGATGACTGTATCTGATAGTCCTGATTTCTGATTTCTATTTTGAAGACTGATACTAAAACTTTAACTGTGGGAGTTCTCACTTAACCGACATACCAATCTGACTAGTAGGGTCCAACATATAACCCCAGTTGGAAGGGCGTCAATACCTTGCCATGGGTAGAGACCTCTTCTATGGTCAAGCCTCTCTGACGGGTGACCCTGAACAGGAAGCCAAGACTAAGGCAATATATAATAGTTAACTCTAGCCTTAATTTGATGGGTGACTCCTGGACTTGCGCTGCCTATGCAGTTCTGGAGTATTGGGATTGCTGCTAATGACTCTACCTCTCTAACAAGGAAGCCTCCATCCCCATACTCATTTGGTGCTAGTTACAACTCCTAAAAAAAAGATTTTAAACTGATTAACTGAGCTGAACTGATTGACTAAACTGAACTGATACCAGTGGTATTATTTAGCAAAGCTAAACTAAGTTTACTGAGTTCCCTTGACTGAAGAAACATACTGAATTCTAAGGACTGACTAAGAGCATAATGATAACATGACATCACTCTAGGCACACAGCTAAAATTTTTGGGTACAAGTACCCCCAGAACTCAATGGAAGGAAACTGACACTTCTTGATCATAGGAATAACATTCACAATTCATAATACCATAAGTAGGGGATTCCATGCTACACATGATTTCATATTCTTGATCACGAAAGATAATGAATATAATATATACATAATTGAATGATTCTAATTTTATGAGCATTCCATAGTATAACAACAATACATAACAATTTACATGGAATTCATGTTCAGTCATAAGGGATAGAGCATGGACTTGTCATTAGGGTTCTACTTAGCTATATTGCATAATTTCTAGTCTCTTAGGTATTTTATTAAACACCTTTCATGCACTCTTTAAGTTATAGGTGTATTCATAAATTTACACCACATTAATCCACCCAAATTCATGGGTTCCAATTACATGATCATAATCTTCATGAAAATTCATCAAATTCCCACTCTATAGCACGAACAACAAACAACAACATGAATACAACCATATCACCATAAAACATTCAATATTTAGCAATCAAATATTGATTCTTGAACTCCATGGATGAAAGGAATCCGTGGATGAACACTACGCATACCTTAGAAGGAAGATTCTTGATGATTAACGGAGGAATTTCATTGAAATTGGATCTTCAATCTTAATCGTGCAACCCTAGTTGTTTTTCTCCTATTTGTGCTCTTGGATAATGAACTTAAGATCTTAATAGGGTTGTAATGTGATTAGGAGCTATATATTTTGTAGGGTTAAGTTTAGGGACGTGTAAGGAGTGTCAAAAGACTTAATTATCCTCAAGATAACTCAAAAACTAAGTGTTTTATTTGCTGAAATCATAAGTGTCCGTTGCACACCTCATCACACATTCTAGGGTGTGCGACGCACATGTTATCGTACAAGCCTAGGTATGCATCGCACAACCTATCGCACACTTGATCCAGTAGCCATGTGCTATTGTTATGCATTACACTCCACTTTGCAAGGCCATAACTCCTTGCTTGGGTGTTGAATTTTGGTAAAATTCGTATCGTTGGGAAGCTAATTCAATTTTATACAATTTGGTGGGTCTAAATATTCCAAACCACCATATATACATCAAGTTATGCTTGATCAAAGATGACCCTTCTAAAATCGAACACTAAAACATGATGGATTCAAAAACTCTTAGCTTGCATTACATTAAGTGACTCATATGATCATGCTTAACATATCGTAAGCTATCTTATCACTAGGATACTCATTGTAAGTGATGTACTTAAATATGAATTACAGGATAAAGGTTTCATACATAGGAAAAAATGGTTCATTTCCTAGCTCAGAAATATATGGGGCATTGCAATATCTCCCCCTTGAGAACATTCGTCCTCGAATGAGACTGACTGAGAGGGGAAACAATAAGATGATCATGAACTGAACATAAATGATTGAAACATGATCTTATAACTGACATGACTGATAAGCTGATTCATACTGAACATGCATATCTGATGCATGGGTAACTAATTCATGAATTTAGGACTGAGGATTCTAATAAACTGAGGTTTCTCAAAATAAGGATGCATATCTGATGCATAACCAAAAGGCTGAATCCATGCATATCTGATGTATTATTACATGACTGACATGGTATATGACATATTAACTGAACATCATGAATTGAACTAAATCTCGAAATACTTGACTCATAGCTGAGGTTTTAACGTGAGGGTTAACTTATGAGCACCCTCTATTCTAGACTGAATTTGTTACGTAAGGAGAAACTAAAAGATATAAGACATGAGAGAGTTAAGAAAAGGTGGGGTATCTCCTCCTTGGGACACTATGTCCCTCTAACAATGCTTTTCTTACGAAGATACTGAGGTGATGCATAGGGCATCTACGAACTAGATTATAACTAAACATTGGAGAGTTGAAACTAATGCATGAAGATAAAAGATTCATACATACCCAAATCTATGTTAGGAAACCTTTCTGGATCATGGAGAGTCTCAAGTGAATAAAATCGGTTCTGACACTGGCCACTATTTGTACTGGGAGTGGCGGCATGCTGACGCGAATTTCTACCTTTCTGAGCTAACACTCTACATGCTCATACTTTGTGACCTGTCTTACTATATCCATAACATACTTGACTACTAGATCTACATGTACCTAGATGATACTTGTCACATTCTCAACAAAGTGGATAAGTACGCTCACTACCAATACTACTCTGGGCTTCGGAGCCTAGCGCCCCATCATGACCGACATCCCTAAAGTTTCGTGTGGGCACACTAGTTAAGGATGGAACTGGGACTAAATTTTTTTGACTATGCTAAGAATGGTTACCACTCTATGACCCAGCCTGAGAAAAGTTGTAACTACCTATTCTGAATCTCTTATTAGATCTCTCCCTCTCCTTAGACTTATCTACCTTTATCTGTTGGGCATGCATCATTAACCTAGCAAGATCGATGTATCTATTGGGAATAGTTGTTCTACACTTCTTCAATACTAACCTAGATAGACCAGTCACAAACTTACTCATGCTCGCTCTGGGTTAGCTATCAAGTCAGAGGCATACTTAGCTAACTGGTTGAACTTAAGACAATACTCCTTCACTATCATGGAGCCTTGTCTCAGGTTCATAAACTCTTTTACCTTAGTTGCTCTTATCTCTAGCGGGAAAAACTTATCTAAGAAAGCATCCTGAAATATCTTCCAAGTCATGGGAGTTGCATCTTCCCCTCTAATTTTCTTCCATAACACTACCCAATCATGAGCAATATTTTTTATCCTATAGGATGCTAATTCCACCTCTCCTCCTCTAACACATGCATAATTTGGGTGATCTTCTTCACCTGTTAGAGATACAATAGTGGGTCCTCGCCTGGTACTGGCCCAAAGAATTCTGGAGGGTTCATTCTTATAAAATTTCAGATTTTGGCTGCGGTTGAATCCCCATCTTACTGAGGTGGGGCTGCAGTCTAACGGTTGAGTTGAACACTAGTGGTCACAGCTTGGGCTAGCACCTGAAAAGTTTCTTAGAATTCTACATGTGACACATTCTCATTCAAAGAATCTGCGGGCTGAGTGGCTGACTGATTCCCTATTCTCTTCTTAGGAGGCATGTTCTGAAAACAGAAGAGGAACAAGGATTAGACTGGGAGTTCAACTTGATCTATTGCTCACTGGCACGACACGAATATTGAAAGAAGGAAAACTATTTCAAAAACATCTTATAGCCATCTGTACATAAATGTGGTGCGCAACACACCCATTTACAAAACTCTACAAGATATGGCTTTCAGATTTCCTAGGACTCTATTGAAACTTAAGCTTTGATACAAAGTTTGTAGCACCCCAATTTTCTGAACCGGAATGCTACACGGTGCTCATGAACTAGAAGGACCACAAGCTAACCCATGACTGATATCTGTACCTGTATACTACATAATATAACATGAAAATGTAGAAATATGTACTGAATGGCCATAAGGTTCAAATTTAAATAAACATCTGATAAAATAATGTCTGAAATAACTGTCTGACATGTTGTAGTCTGGAAATCCTCTAAACTATCTAAATAAAGAGTTGATAAGATATGTACCCAACTAACTCCAACTACTGAATTAAACTAAAAACTAAAATAGAAATAAAATCGTCATGTCCTCGAAAGATGAGGACTCACTACTAACGCGGACTGTCGATACTAGAATCTGCTAATGATTTGGAGCTCGTGCCTCTGAAAATATGGTGTAACATAAGAAAAATCACCATAGTACAAATGTGTCAGTACATCTGAATGTACTGAGTATACGAGTAATTTGGCTAAATGCAATGTGTTATATGATGAACAATGCTGACTAATATGAACGTGAGAATGCATACATACATAAGTAAATATAACTAAACTCATGGAGATACTGACTACTATATTTGAATAATGACGACATAACTTTACTGATACTGAGATACTAAATAGATGAATAATTGTTTCTGACAGTTTGAATTATGAAGAACTGGTCGAATTGACTGTGTCAAATAGTCCTAAAACTAAATACTGATAACGTAAGCTATGACAACTGATATAACTATGAT
>NW_025873958.1:0-1750 GCF_002878395.1 Capsicum annuum | reverse complement strand
AACAGCTATTTTTACAACGGTCAACAACGGCCAAAACCAAAAAAAAATTAGAAAAAAAATTAACATGCACCAATCGGAGCCGGACCAGATCCGGCCAACCGGCACTGGAATCGGTAAACCAGAATTGGAACTACCGGAAAAAATGCCCCTCCACACCGATACCGTATTCTGGGTCATTTGGTATCGGTATACCGGTCCAAACCGATACCGTTGCATTACCGAACCGGACCATGACCGAAAACGGACCGGAAATGGATTAACTACGGTCCACTACCAACCTTAATTGAGGTAACTTGGGTACCAAGACCCTTTTGGAAGGCTTTCCAGAAATGAGAGGTGAACCGTGTACCTCTATCTAAAATGATGGATAAGGAAACTCCGTGCAATCTGACGAACTCTCTAACATAGAGCTTGGCATAATCCTCAGCTGAATAAGAGGTATGGACTGGTAAGAAATGAGCTGACTTGGTCATCCTATCTACGATAACCTATATGGAATCTTGTTGATGATGAATACAAGGCAAACCCATCGCAAAGTCCATGTTCACTTCTTCCCATTTCCATATGGGAACACTGAACTCCTGCATGGACCCACTAGGCTTCTGGTGCTCAATCTTAACCTGCTGACATATCGATCACTTAGCTAAAAACTCTGCAATGTCTCTCTTCATCCCACTCCACCAATAGACTTCCCGCAAGTTGTGGTACATCTTGGTGGACCCTAGATAAATAGAGTAGCGCGCACCATGTGTTTCTGCGAGAATCTGCTGCCTTAAGTCATACACACCTGGCATACATAGTTGTCCCTGACAATGCAATACACCATCTCTCTCTTAGGAGAAAATCTCTATCTTCTGATCTCTGACTGATTCTTTCAACTTAAATAGACTGGGATCTCTGTCCTATTTCTCCTTCACCTCGAAAACCAGAGATGACTCTAAACTACTCTGAACCCATACACTACCTTCTGTTGAATCGACTAAGCGAACACCTAGTCAGGCAAGCTGATGAACTTCCTAAACTAACTTCTTCTTATCATCTTCCATGTGAGCTACACTACCATAAACATCCTACCGAAAGCATCAACCACTATATTGGCCTTGCTCAGATGATACAGAACACTCATGTCGTAGTCTTTCAGAAACTCCAACCACCTTCTCTAATGGAGGTTTAGGTATTTCTGGGAGAACAAATACTGAAGGCTCTTGTGGTCAGTGAACACATCAATGTGCACTCCATACAAATAGTGCCTCCAAATCTTTAAAGTAAATACTACAGCAGCTAACTCAAGATCATAAGTGGGATAGTTCTTCTCATGAGGCTTAAGATGTCCAAAGGCATAGACTATGAACTTACCTCTCTTTATCAAAACACACCCTAAACCAACTCTGGAAGTATCACAGTATACCACAAATCCATCTGAACCATCTAGTAGAGTCAAAACTAGGGCTATAGTGAGTCGAGTCTTCTACTCCTAAAAACTCTTCTCACAAGAATCTAAGTGAATCTGGACATAGGGGATATAATAGAAGAAAATCCCTTAATAAACTATCGATAATAGTCGGCCAAGCCTAAGAAGCTCCTAATATCTGATGGAGAGATGAGTCTGGGCCAGTTTTTTACTACTTTGGTCTTTTGGGATCAACCCTAATACCATCACCGGACATGATATGGTCGAGAAAAGCTACTGACCTTAGCCAAAATTTTCACTTACTGAATTTAGTGAACAACTGATGGTTTCTGAGAGTCT
>NW_025873957.1:0-1833 GCF_002878395.1 Capsicum annuum | reverse complement strand
TCCACCCAGTTCGTCCTGTACAAAGATTTATGGTCATTTGAAGTTGACCCTAAAAATTTATTTTGATAGGCTGAAGTAAAACGAGTATAACTTCTTACTCAGATGTTGGGTTTTGATGAAACCAATTGCATTGGAAATAAGACTCAAAGATATTTCTTTTCATAGGTCTCAGATCTCCTAGTTTATTATATTAACGGAGTTATGATCATTCGAAGTTAACTCAAAAATTTGGCTGGCCTCAGTAGTTTGTGTAGGAAATTTTCCTACACATTCTATTCCCAAATATCCTGGCCACCATTTTATAGTTTTGAACGTGCTCGATTATATCCAAAACCTATCCATTTTTGAAAATCTTTATATCATTGAAAGATTATTCAATAACCTTCGCATGAAACCATCGAAGGGCAAATTCCGGTATAAATAAAATAAAAAAATTAATTCCATATAAATAATACCATTACACGTACTTGAATAAGCCAATACACGTACTTGAATACGAGGTGTTACAAGGGACTTCTTTGTTGTAAGGGAACATCGGTTGCATTGCTAGCTATTTACTTGTTTGGGTAGTATAACTTGTATATATGCATGGTTATTGTTGTTGAATTGATGCCATATCTTGATTCCTTTAGGTCACATTGTTAATCTTCATTGATATGCACAATTGGATTTATAAGTAATTGAACATGGAGAGTGGCATGAGTTATGAGCTAAACTTGATAATCAACTATGATAGGTATCTTATATGTCTCTTGGTTAAGCATCGTAGTATGGTGTTATGTAGTTGCTTGAGGAAATTTTTTTTTTGAGTTGAGGGTGTTGATGTGTGAGAAAAAGCTAACATATTTAATGCTTTTTAGCTCAAACTAATTATGAATTCTGAAGAAACTCTTGTTGTTTTGATGTGTTTGCTCACGATATTGTAGTAAAAGGCTGAAGGAATAAAAAAAATGACAATGGAGAAAAAGAGTTGAAAATTTGAGTAAAAGAAAAGAAATCATGGCTGACGACCTCCGTGATATGCTGTCAGCCTTGTGGTAGCTTATCAACATTGGCGTCAACCTTAACCAAAAACTTGAAGCCTGAGAAGAAGTTCTAATGACATTGGTGATAAGGCATTAAGTTGGTGATAAGGCATCACGAAGGGCGTCAGCTTAAACTACAGAATTGAGTTCAAAGAAGAAATCTAGCGATGTTGGTGATATACCATCATATCGGTGAAGCAGTGTCAGCTACATCATCAGCCAAAGACAGATTTAGAAGGCAATTGAAGCATTCTGATGCCATCTATGATAGGGCGTCAGACTCTTGATGCGGCTTCAGCTTGGGCGTCACCTATTCCGAGAATTTTATTTTGTTATTTTATTTCCCTAATTAGGCTTTAGTATAAATAGCATCTTTTCGGGTTTCATTCACAACTTTGGAAGTAGCTTTTGACATCTTGTAACTTAGTAAAGGGGAGTTCACTTGTTTTTGACTCTCTTAACTTAGAATTCAATTTTTCATCCTTTGATTTAGTTATGGGAAATTCTTATTGTACTTGAAGGAGAAACAACTTTGAATTTCATCTTTTGTAAGTTCACTTGCTTTATGTTATGAATTCAATCTTTGTTATCTCTTTCTATCTTATGAGCAACTAAAACCCACAACTAGGGCTGTGGGATCTATGATTATCATTTCATTGATTTAATATTTGGATTAGGGTTTGAGTGATTGTGGGAACGTCTTGAAATTCTATTGTTTTAACTTGAATCTATTGGTTGCAAACATTAGGTTATGCCTTAGGTTTTATTTGCTTCTAATGGAGAATTTGACTAGATGTCGTGAATTATC
>NW_025873956.1:0-2323 GCF_002878395.1 Capsicum annuum | reverse complement strand
GTGATGAACCCTCCATCTCTTACCCATCACGACACGATGCTATCATGGTGAGGTTCTAGAAATGAAATCAAAACGTTCCTCAATCCTCATCCAAAAAGTTCAAAACTTCCCCGAGGCATGCTCCTTAAATCGGTGATCATAAAATAACTTTAAAACTTACATATCAAGGTTAGGAAGGTCACTTTTAAAATCATCGAAGTTAGGAGGCCAAAAGTAAAACTAAGTCCCCAAAACTTAGCTAAATCTTCAGGTCCTAAGCCTCTTATACACACACTATGAGTTGAACTAAACTAGGAAAAATATGGGGTATTACAACTACCTCTATTTCTCACACCTCAGTAATACCTCAACCTCTCATAACAATAATAAGAGTATCCCTGAAAATACAGCAAGGACAATCCTTGGCCACATAGAAAGTCTCATAACATACATAGCAAACTCTAAACTTGCCCTGACTGCCACCCTGCACTACCTAACCAGAAACCACACGAGAACCTCTAAAATATTTACCTTAAAAAGTTTGACCTCTGAACTTACCAAAATGGTACACTTTCTTGGTGCCTCCCTGAGATACCCTAGGAATAGATACCTGTGTTCATACCTGGTACCTTATACTCTAGAATGATTCCCCAAACACTATCATTTGTGTTATGGCTTATTTAAGAGTAGGAGGCTAAATAAGTCTAGATAGCCGAGACCCTACTTGAGTGGATAATATAAATAAAGGATGAACTCCTAATCTCAAAACAGCACACTCGGGTACCAGTATTAATAGATGAATAGTACTCGGGGTCTGAGGAGTACCCAGAACTGCAGTAGGTATAACTGGAAAAACACCATAAATAGACTCTAGCATAGATAGAGGTACCATGTTTGAAGCTGGGAGAATACCAAACGAACTTAAAGGAGCACCCTCAAAATGGGTCAACAGAAGAATCAGCAAACCCTCCAAGACTAAGTTCGAAAAACTCTACGGAACTGGAGCAGAACTCATACCTCCAACCTTCTCAACATGAGGCTTAGAGAAGAAATCCCTTGCACTTCTCTTAGATGGGATTGATCTATGAGCTTATCTACTCTCTCAATTTCGTCCATGACTCGAGGCTCTCTCTTTGGTTAAAGGCTATTGATAACGCTCAACTTACACCTGAAATAAGTGCAAGGCGGTCAACAACAACAACAACAACAAACCCAGTGTACTCCTACATAGTGAGGTCTGGTGAGGGTAAGATGTACACGGTCCATACCTCTACCTCTAAAGAAGTAGAAAGGCTATTTCTGATAGACCCCCAGCTCGAGACATGAAATACTTAATAAATTCATAGTAAAGCATCGAATAAGATGGCATAACATAAATACGACACCCACAAGTAATAAAAAATAGAGAAAAGTAAAAAGTTTCATAATAAAGAATGAAACAAGTTATCATAACAAGAATAATACCCCCACCAAGTAATTCCCTACACTAGAGACCCAAACTGACCCTAGCTTTCTGTCCTAATTCGCGTCCTCTAGATCTTCCTATCTAGGGTCATGTCCTTAGTGAGATGTAAATTCTCCATGTCCCACCTAATCACCTCTCCCCAGTGCTTCTTCGTCCTTCCCTTACCCCATCTAAAACCATCCAAAGCTAGTCTCCTACACCTACGAACCGGGGCATCCATGCCCCTCCTCATCACGTGTCTGAACCATCTCAATCAGGCTTTCCGCATCTTATTCTCTACTGGAGTCACACTAACCTTTTCCCTGATAGTCTCATTCCAAAATCTATCCCCTCTAGTCAGCCCACACATCCAACACAACATATTTACCAAACTTCGAAGTTCGGGTTGAATCTATAGAGAACAATGTGAGTGGCGATTAAACTATTTCAAAACTATAGCTACAAGTTAAATTCAAATAAATAATAAGAAAGGATAAAATAAGGGTTTTTATCAATCAAACAAATTCTAACATTTCAACTTATTTTAGAACTCAAAACTTAGATTTCAATATTCCGAATCAATGATATAGAGAAACTAGGGTTGTGATCACTATGAGTATTAATCTCCATTGAATAATAACTGTTCATGATTATTGTGATAGGTGGGAACAACAGATTATCCCTAGCGATGATACTATCTAACTTATCTCTCAACCTCACAAGATAATTTCTTATCTAATTCTCTCAAACTTAGATAACATATCTATTTCCAACCAGATGTTATCTCTAGTAGATTCATCCAACTACGGCATCAATCATTAAATAAAAGGTTGGTAGCTTCCAAGTCCCTGTTGATAATTCACGACATCTAGTCAAATTCTCCATTAGAAGCAAATAAAA
>NW_025873955.1:0-2268 GCF_002878395.1 Capsicum annuum | reverse complement strand
TGGGATTTTACTTTATGTTCAGGACCCTCCTGAAAAATGGGATTTTACTTTCTATTCAGGACCCTCCTGAAAAATGGGATTTTACTTCCTGTTTAGGACCCTCCTGAAAAATGAGATTTTACTTTATGTTCAGGAACCTCCTGAAAAATGATATTTTACTTTCTGTTCAGGATCCTCCTGAAAAATGGGATTTTACTTTATATTCAGAACCCTCCTGAAAAATAGGATTTTACTTATTGTTCAGGACCCTCCTGAAAAAAGGGATTTTACTTTCTGTTCAAGACCCTCCTGAAAAATGGGATTTTACTTTTGTTCAGGACCATCCTGAAAAATGGGATTTTACTTTATGTTCAAGACCCTCCTAAAAAATGGGATTTTACTTTATATTCGGGACCCTCCTGAAAAATGGGATTTTACTTTTTGTTTAGAACCCTCCTAAAAAATGGGATTTTTCTTTCTAATCAGGACCCTCCTGAAAAATGGGATTTTACTTTCTGTTCATGACCCTTCTGGAAAATGAGATTTTAGGATTCTACTTTATGTTCAGGACCCTCCAGAAAAATGGGATTTTACTTTATGTTCAGGACCCTCCAGAAAAATGGGATTTTACCTTTTGTTCAGGACTCTCTTGGAAAATGGGATATTACGTTATGTTCAGGATTCTCCTGAAAAATGGGATTTTACTTTATGTTCAGGAACCTCCTGAAAAATGGGATTTTACTTTATGTTCAGGAACCTCCAGAAAAATGGGATTTTACTTTCTGTTTAAGAACCTCCTGAAAAATGGGATTTAACTTTATGTTCAGGACCCTCCTGAAAAATGGGATTTTACTTTATGTTCAGGACCCTCCTAAAAAATGGGACATTACTTTCTGTTAAGGACCCTCCTGAAAAATGGGATTTTACTTTTTGTTCAGGACCTTCTTGAAAAATGGGATTTTACTTTATGTTCAGGACCCTCCTAAAAAATGGGACTTTACTTTTGTTTAGGACCCTCCTGAAAAATGAGATTTTACTTTTTGTTTAGTACCCTCCAGGAAAATAGAATTTTAGTTTCTGTTCAGGACCCTCCAGAAAAATGGGATTTTACTTTTGTTAAGGACCCTCCAGAAAGATGGGATTTTACTTTCTGTTCAGGACCCTCCTGAAAAATGGGATACTACTTTATGTTCAGGACCCTTTTGATAAATGAGATTTTACTTTTTGTTCAGGACCCTCTTGATAAATGGGATTTGACTTTATGATCAGGACCCTCCAGAAAAATGAGATTTTACTTTATGTTCAGGATCCTCCTAAAAAATGGGATTTTACTTTCTGTTCAGGACCCTACTAAGAAATAGGATTTTACTTTATGTTCAGTACCCTCCTGAAAAATGGGATTTTACCTTCTGTTCAGGACCCTCCTTAAAACTGGGATTTTACTTTATGTTAAGGACCCTCCTGAAAAATGGGATTCTACTTTTTGTTCAGGACCATCCTAGAAAATGAGATTTTAGGATTCTACTTTATGTTCAGGACCCTCCAGAAAAATGGGATTTTACTTTATGTTCAAGATCCTCCTAAAAAATGGGATTTAACTTTCTGTTCAGGACCCAACTAAGCAATAGGATTTTACTTTATGTTCAGGACCCTCCTGAAAAATGGGATTTTACCTTCTGTTCAGGAGTCTCCTGAAAAATGGGATTTTACGTTATGTTTAGGACTCTCCTGAAAAATGGGATTTTACTTTATGTTCAGGACTCTCCTGAAAAATGGGATTTTACTTTCTGTTCAGGACCCTCCAAAAAAATAGGATTTTACTTTCTGTTCAGGACCCTCCTGAAAAATGGGATTTTACTTTATGTTCAAGACCCTCCTGAAAAATGGGATTTTACTTTATGTTCAAGACCCTCCTGAAAAATGGGATTTTACTTTATATTCGGGACCTTCCTGAAAAATGGAATTTTACTGTTTGTTTAGAACGCTCCTGAAAAATGGATTTTACTTTCTATTCAGGACACTCCTGAAAAATGTGATTTTACTTTATGTTCAGGACCCTCCTGAAAAATGGGATTTTACTTTTTGTTCAGAACCCTCCTGAAAAATGTGATTTTACTTTATGTTCAGGACCCTCCTGAAAAATGGGATTTTACTTTCTGTTCAGGATCCTCCTAAAAAATTCGATTTTACTTTATGTTCAGGACCCTCCTGAAAAATGGGATTCTACTTTATTTTCAGGACTCTTTTGAAAAATGAGATTTTACTTTTTGTTCAGGACCCTCTTGAAAA
>NW_025873954.1:0-6126 GCF_002878395.1 Capsicum annuum | reverse complement strand
TGACGATATGCTTGGGTGTTTATATTATTTCACCAACTCTATTCACAAACATAAAATTTAGTAGGCATTTGGCCATGAAAATCAAAATTTTTTGGAGTTGGAATTGAAATTGAATTGAAGTTGGGTTGAGTTGTGTTTGACCATTGATATAAATTGAAATTATTTTTGAATTTGTGTAGAGAAGTGAGAATGAAAAAAATGAAAACAAATTTTACTTAATTCTCTCTCCCAAATATAACTCTATGTCATAGATCTTTTTTCCTTAATCTTTAATATCATCGTAACTCTTTTGCTATCCCTCTAGTTGTAAGATCTTTTTTCCTTACTCTTTAATATCATCGTAACTTTTTTGCTATCCCTTTAGTTGTATGTAACGTAGTTGTATATTTACATTCCCATATTTTATTTCCTAAGTTAATTAAGTAGTTCCACCCACCATATACAATTTTCTTGACCAAACGTAAGTTCTCAAATAAATTCCCATGAAATAAATCCCTAGCTAAAATTTTAAAATTAAAATCCCAAGTAATTTCCTAAATAAAAGAATCTGCATGTAAATATCCCCATCTAAGTCCGTAGGTAGTTTTACTTGGGGATTTTAATGCAACACAATTAAGGAATTTGCTTTTGTCAATTTACTTGTGGATTTACCTATGAAAATCATTTCCTGCATTTTAATAAGTTAGAATTGAAACTTTGCTTTATTTTTTATTTTAGGACAGGTAATTTTATGATGGGAATTGTTAGCCATGAGAAGTTTGAAGATATTTTGTAATTTTCTTTCTCATATGTATATCACACTGATTTGTTACCCATTAAAAATTATATAATTCTCTCGTGGAGAAATATATTTTAATATCGTCTTTGTACTTTTAAGTACTATAGTTGTATTATTGACAACGAAGCAGATAATTATAATTTATATCCCTTTTTGGGGAAAAAAGTGAGTATTAGTGGCGAGCCGTATTTGCCACACAAAGTCATTTTTATTTTAAAAAATAAAAATTAATCTTCAAAAATCAATCTTCTGTGGCGACAAAAGATTGCCACTAAAGAATTTGTGGCGACAATGGTCGCGGCTAAAGCCTCATCTTCAATGAAGACTATTTCAAGATTAATTTTTTGAAATTTCTATTGTGGCGTGTTTGCTTGCTTTTTTGTGGCAAGTTTTGTTGCCACAGATTTTATTTTTTGTGGCGACTTATATATGTCGTCACAAAAAACATTCAGTTACGGAAGTAATTGCTACAACCCTTATGTCGCCACTAAAAATAATTAGTGGCGACTTTTGGTTCTTTTGCGGCGACTTTTTTCGCCACTAAAAACTTGATTTCTTGTAGTGATGGGTTTTATTGAAACCATATTTACCGCAAAAACAAAGAGACATAAAACAGACCCAAAATCCTAGCAGGACCCTAGAATGTCTATAATTGAGTCAATGTCCTCTAAGTATATCTGCTTGCAAAGATTCAAATCAATTTTTTTTTAAGTAGAAAATTTGATTATCTCAAAAAAGAAAGACTTAAAAGTAGAACTCCTAGCAATATCAGACCCCTATTCCGTAGCATAATTTCTTACCACTATTCCCCACATCCTGCCGTTGTCTCAAAATTGTCGCATCACCAGTTAACTTTATCGGTGGTCTGTCCTTCCTGTTCCTGGTTCTACCATTATTCTGTAAAGAATGACCTCCTATCTTATTTACCATGGCTTCTTGACTCTATGACATTGTTTTGCTACTTTTTACATAAGCTTCCAGGGTCTTACGCCCAGGTGTTTGCATCTCCCTTTGCACGGGTAAAGACTCCTCTTCCAACCTTGTATTTCTTTTATAGTCTTGATCTTTCATTCTCTCACTCTTTTTTCTTTTCACCTTGTGACGGCTTCCTCTTTCCCCTCACACAAATGACACCATAACTCTTCTTATCTAACTTAAATTATCTCAATGCCACTCTACCACATGGATTGCCGCTCTCATTTTTTTAGGATCCCCTTTACATTTAAGGTTCTGGAATTGCAACTTCTCTATTTTGTTATATACCACAGAGGATTCAAGATCAATTCTGGTAGGTAAGTTTTCCCTTGCAATGTGATTTGGAATACCCCCTCCCAGAATAATTATTTGTTTGATTCTTGTCCATCCAAGATGGCTGTAATAGTTAGGTAACCATCAATTGGTTTTGTGTAAATGACTCAACAAACTTCCTACACCCAAACGGTTGAGCTCTCAAAAATTTCATAAAAAGGCTTTCTAGAGATCCCCAATGACACCTTTTCTCCCGAAGTTACGAGCTATTTTCACTCTAAATTTGCAAACTGGTTAGAGACAATGGTTTCTAAAGTTCTCATCTTGGCAAATGACATTACAATCTCAATCAAAACGCTCACCCTCTATAAATTTTCCAAATGTTGTGGTGTTATTGAAAGTTCCAAAAACACTTAATCTCCAAAAAGAATTAGACTTTTTAGGAGGATTACAACAATATTGTATAGTCCTCCCAAAAAAACATTCCTTCTCGAAACAATTCTTCTATGGTCAAAACCAGAAATTCGGATGACTTTGCTGCAAGGATTAACTGAAATAAATAGTATCTCAATAACATATCTTCGAGAAACAACTAGCTAGATGCAAGATAACATTAAGCCATATAGAATTATATCAAAGATAGAAGCTCTTTGTTTTTTTTGGGAAAGTTATACTGGATGCAGAAAGAGAGGGGATATATAGTATGGACGGAAGGAAAAAGGGGAATCATCTTGCATTTAGGTTTTGGGGATCCAAGGCCCTATCATGGGACAGCGCTGCCAATTAGTGAACTCCCTCTTTGCAAACCTCCTACTTGATTTCAACTCATCACAATTATCTCAGAAAAGAAAAGGCAAAGAGATGAATTTACCTAAGTAAAGGCTCTCCAGGAGATAGGGTAGTCAATCTTGAGTTCAGTAACATCTAGAGGCTTCAATACAGGACCATGGTGCAAGACTTCCTAAATACTGAATTGTGTTTTACAACTCAAGAAATGAAGTAAATTTGAAGTTTGAATATATTGTCATCATTGCATTTATCAAATATGACTGATGGACATGCAGTACCATATAAGGAGCTGTAATGACCCTTCATGTCATTTTCCATATTTATGCTTATCTTCACCGTTTGAGCTTCTCCATAGCTGCCCTAAGTCATTTATGACTTGCTGGGATTGAGGATTCGGTTACTGGGCAGTTCGTTTGGTTTTTAGAGTCAATTCCTGTTTAAAAGTCTTTGTTGGTTCCAAATGGCCACCGATCAAAAACTTCAGCGAAACAATCTCGAATGAAAATTTTGACTGCGCCAGTATATCCGAAATATCGATTTTAGTCTAGGTAGACCTTTGGTTCGGGTCTTATGCAAAACCTAAGACCATAAACACTTCTTGGATATTTAATCAGTACCATAACATGGCCCTTGGACAATTAATTTATCCGGAATAATCACAACATCATAATCATGGTCTTAGGCCCATATATATCCGGAACTCATATCAATAATCATATTTATAAACCGTAGCATATCTATAATCATCTCACATCTAGGATGCATAATATCAACAAGCATATCGCCTCTATTGGACATCTCATATCTGTAGGTTATGCATCATGCCCAAGAGGAAAATCGTCTCTATAAGCTCAATAATTATAACTAAGAGGAAAATGCATCTCCATGGGCCAAATATCGTAACTAAGAGGAAAATGCATCTCTATAGGCAAAATATCATAATTAAGAGAAAAATGTATCTTTATGGGCCAAATATCGTAATTCAGAGGAACATGCATCTCTATGGGCAAAATATCATAATTAAGAGGAAAATGCATCTCTATGGGCCACTAATCATAATCCGACGAAAATCATCACAACTTATCAATTCACCAAGTAATTCTCATAAATAAGGCTCATTAGTCTCAACTAGGTCTACTATCCGCAACTAAGACCACAAGGGCTAACACAAATCTTGGCCTAAGTGGGCCGAATGATCCCACTTCTAATCCATAATTTCCATAATTAGGCATACTATGCTCAAAACAAGGTAGTTCATCTTCTAGATGTCAAGCAAGCCATATTAAAACCTAAGATAGTAACTTCGACTAGAAACAAGGGTACTCAAGTCAACTCTACCAAACTTATGGTTCCAAAACTATCACACTAGCCCAATAAGGCTAAATATACAAATCATGCTTCAAATGCTAAAACCATATTCCGAGCCTAGCATTATATCATATCCATGCTACAAATTTACCCAAACTAGGGAGAAGGCAATAGGATTCTACAAGGGTAATAAGTAATTCAACCTACGGGTCAAAACCCCTATCTAATCTCCAAACTTATATGTATATTCAATACTAAGTCATTCTACCCAATATCAATCTTAACATTCACATTCACATGCAATATATATCATACATCATTCATGAAGAAGAGTAGACAGAAGCCTACCTCAAGGCGAAACCGCAAAATCACACTTCAAGCACCACATGCTCGTTTTCACTTCACAATCCATAAAATGTCATCACATTATCAAAAATATAATCTACTCATCAATACGAGTCTAACCATACCCATATTGCACTATTGTGCTTCGGGTCCAAAAATGACACCAAAAACCCCAAGTAGGTCCCACATACGGAAATCGTGTTTCCGAGGTAAACCCAAAGCTCATACATCACCAATGAATCATAACCCTCAATGAATGGGTGAAAACAAACCAAATTTAGGACTAAATCAAGCCCTAAGCTAAATTGGGATTTTGGGTCAAGAACAATGAAATTCACCAAAATCTTACCTTAATTCGGATGATAATCATGATAAAAGATGTTTACCAAGCTACCTAGACACCCACAAGACTCAATTTCGAGTTATCATACCCATTTAGGGTTTTTGGTTCTCAAATGTGAAAGAAAAATCCCAAAATCGCAACCTTGAGGTCTATTTATAGACACCCTCAGCGAAGAGATGCGGTACCCTGTGGCAGCAAAGTCAAAAACTTGTTTTTGACCCTCAGAACTCATTCGGAACCCAAAATATATGATCCAATAGTGAAATTTGAGTGTAAACCACAATTCAAATCCATTGGAATCATCAAAACTTTCGTACAAGGTCGTTTAGGCAAAAAGTGGGGCCCACATATATAGTTTCGATTTTATGACTTTCCGACTAATAGGTCGAAATGAGCTGGGTGCATTGGGAATTAAACCAAAGGTCTACCTAGACTAAAATCGATATTTCGAATATGCTGGCGCAGTCGAAATTTTCATTCGAGAACGTTTCGCTGAAGTTTTTGATCGGTGGCCATTTGGAACCAACGAAGACTTCTAAATAGGGAATTGACTCTAAAAACCTAACGAACTGCCCGGTAATTGAACCCTCAGTCCCAGCAAGTCATAAATGACTTAGGCAGTTATGGAGAAGCTCAAACGGTGAAGATAAGCATAAATATGGAAAGTGACCTGAAGGGTTATTACAGCTCCTTATGTGTTATTGCATGTCCATCAGTCATATTTGATAAATGCAATGGTGACAATGTGTTCAAACTTCAAATTTACTTCATGTCTTGAGTTGTAAAACACAATTCAGTATTTAGGAAGTCTCGCATCATGGTCCCGTATTGAAGCCTCTAGGTGTTACTGAATTCAAGATCGATTACCCTATCTCCTGGAGAGCCTCTGCTTAGGTAAATTCATCTCCTTGCCTTTTCTTCCTACTTGATTTCAACTCTACTTAGGTAAATTCATCTCCTTGCCTTTTCTTTTCAGAGATAATTGTGATGAGTTGAAATCAAGTAGGAGATTTGCAAAGAGGGAGTTCACTAGTTGGCAGCCCAAGCGGCGTTGTCCCGTGATAGGGCTTTGGACCCCCAAAACCTAAATGCAGGATGATTCCCTTTTTTCCTTCCGTCCATGCTATATATCCCCTCTCTTTCTGCATCCAGTATAACTTTCCCAAAATAACAAAGAGCTTCTGTCTTTGATATAATTCTATATGGCTTAATGTTATCTTGCATCTAGCTAGTTGTTTCTCGAAGATATGTTATTGAGATACTATTTATTTCAGTTAATCCTTGCAGCAAAGTCATCCGAATTTCTGGTTTTGAC
>NW_025873953.1:0-6321 GCF_002878395.1 Capsicum annuum | reverse complement strand
TTATCATTAATAAATGGTATACTCAGAGTAACAAGATAATTGAATCAGTTACTCCTCCTCTCGAAGGGATAAAAATTCCTCATTCCAATGAAGTACTCAATGCTTCACCCTTCAAGAAAAAACATGATAGACCTCTATCGGCCCCTATCAATAGAGACCTCGATAGGATAGTTGAACAAAACAACTATACTAATCAGGTCCTTCACACTATCTCCCAGCAAATAGGAGATACTAAAAAATCGATACTTCTTTTTAGTTCCCCCGCTCCTAAGAAAGGGACTTCAAGCTCTAATCCTATAGCCAACCCCATCTTTAAGATCCCTGAGTTCCAAAAAGAAAAATTTCCTAACCTCAGTGATGACTTCAAGGTTTCGGGAAAAATCTTGGAACAAATCAATGAAAAACTTTCCAAGTTTAAAATCTCTGAGAAAGCAGAGTCCAGCAACCAGAAGAACTCTCTTTCTAAGCTCACCAGTGATCGTTTTTCTACTAAGAAAAACTATTATAAAAAACCCTCTCCTCCAGACGTTCAATTTGAGGAAAATCCCTACCTCTCAACCTTCAACCATGATGGCAGAGGAATAACTGAATAGAATGTTGACGGTTTGGCTGAACACCAAATCTACAACAAACTCTATGAAATGGGTGTATCTATCACGGCTTACAAAATCAGAGAAGCCACTGATAAAGAAGCAGCTACCATGATCGTATCAGGTTTCACTGGTATGATAAAACATTGGTGGGACAACTACTTCACTGATGATAGTAAAAACCTTATCTATGGGGCCACAGCCATAGAAACAATGGTCAAAAGCGAAAATGGCCAAGAAGTTCTTGAGCAAGTTGCAAAAGAAGACGCTTGTGCCACTCTCCTATACCATATAGCATGACATTTCATAGGAGAACCCAAATTATTCCAAGATAGGAGCCTAGAAATCCTCAACAATCTCACATGCAAAGACCTAGCAGACTTTCAATGGTACAAAGATACCTTCCTAGTAAAGGTTATGATCCGACCCGATTACAACAATGACTTCTGGAAGGAACGATTCATTAGTGGTCTCCCTTCTCTATTTGCAGAGAAGGTTTGAACCAAAATTAAGGATAGATTCAAGGGAAAGATTCCTTACGATATCCTAACCTATGGCGACTTAATCAGTTTCATCACTACTGTAGGGATAGATCTCTGCACTGACCTTAAACTTAAGAAACAACTTAAGAAAGATAGTACTTCCAAGTACGGGTTAGGAACCTTCTGCCAAGACTATGGTTTCACCAGTCCTAGCAAAAAGCATAGAAAGAAGTCCTCCAAACCTCACAAAAGGACCACCTCTAGCAAGAAATCCTTCAAAAGGGAATCTTATAAGACTAGTAGAAAGACTAAGCGAAAAACTGCCTCCAAACCTAAAGATACTTGTTGGACTTGTGGCAAGGCAGGCCACAGAGCAAAAGACTGCAAATCTAATAAGAAAAAGAAAATAAACCAGCTAGACCTCTCTGAAGAAACTAGAGAAAATTTATTCGCTATAATGGAAGGTTCACCTGAGTCTTCTGAGTCTTCTGACTTTTATGCCTCGTCTAGTGATGACTATAGCGATGAAGAATACATCAACGCCGCCTATGAGACGGATCAATCCCAATTCGGCCAAGAATGCACTTGTACCGGTACATTTTGTTCTTGCACTAGGAAGACTATTAATGTCATTTCAGGAAATCCCAAAGAAATTTTGTTTGACATTATCGAACACATTCAAGATGATGAGGCTAGAAATAAATATCTTCTAGAACTCAAACGACTCATGCTTTCTTACGAAGAGAAAACCCCCAAAACCATTATTCAGCCTTTTAGCATGAAACAAGTTATGTCTAGATTCGACAAACCTGCCGAACCTTCTATTGCTGATCTTAAGGGAGAAATCTCTACATTAAAAGGAGAGATCAGGAATCTCAAAATCAGACTTGACCAAGTAGAACTTAACGTACTTACAGATCAAGTCCTAAAAAATGTATCTATCCCTGAGAAGGTTTCTCCGCCAGAATCACCTAAGGCCTTCCCAATCATTCCGAATGATCATCTCCGAGAACCAGAGCCTAGTTCTTTCCCTGGATCCAATTCTCCCTCCACATCCGGCAAAGCTATTACGGCCATAAAAGCCTATAGCGAACACATAGCCGTGAAAATTGTTATAAATAAAGACTTTGTTCTTAACAGAGTCGCTCTCTTCGATACAGGTGCGGATAGTAACTGTATTGTTAAAGGTCTCGTGCCTACAAAGTACCTCCAAAAGAGTACCTCTCGACTTTACTCAGCCACGGGAGAAAAAATGGAAATCCATTATAAGCTCCCTAAAGCTCATGTCTGTAACAATGGCATTTGCCTTGTTAATGACTTTGTCATCACCGACGATATCACTGAAGATATCATTTTAGGAATTCCCTTCGTCAACCAGATTCGACCTTACTGGGGTGACTACGACGGAATTCGTACAACTCTGTTAAACCAAAACTTATTCTTCCCTTTACTAAGGCCCCTCTCGCAAGAAGAAGGTAACCTTATTAAGGACCGAACTATTTTTAAAATTAACAGACTTTCTTCTCATATCAATTTTCTTAAACAAGATATTCACATCAAGAAAATTGAGCAGTCTTTAAAAACCCCGAAGATGATTACTAAAATATCTAATCTCCATAAAAATTTTGAAAAAGAAATCTATTCCGAATCTCCTAATGCTTTTTGGGAACGGAAAAAACATTTAGTGGAACTTTCTTACATTTCCGGGTTTGACGAACAAATGATTCCCACTAAAGCCAGGCCCATCCAAATGAACCAAGAGATGATGGAAATCTGCAAGAAGGAAATTGACCATCTTCTAAAGAATGGTATTATTAGAACCTCTAATTCTCCTTGGAGTTGCTCTGCCTTTTATGTCAATAACAGTGCAGAAAAGGAGCGAGGAACCCCTAGGCTTGTAATAAATTACAAGCCTTTGAACGCGGTATTAAAATGGATCAGACATTCGATTCCTAATAAAAGGGATCTATTAAAACGAACTTTTAAAGCTAATCTTTACAGCAAGTTTGATATGAAGTCCGGATTCTGGCAAATTCAAATTGCTGAAAAAGATAAATACAAGACGGCTTTTAACGTCCCATTTGGACATTATGAGTGGAACGTCTTGCCCTTTGGTCTCAAAAATGCTCCTTCAGAGTTTCAAAATATTATGAACAATATTTTCAATCCTTATACTTATACGTCGATTGTTTATATTGATGACGTGCTAATCTTCTCAGAGAACATTGATTCTCATTTTGAACATTTAAACACTTTCTTCAAAATCGTTAAATTTAATGGTTTGGTGGTTAGTGCCAAAAAGATGAAGCTCTTCCAGACTTCTATAAGATTCTTAGGACATGATCTTTATCAGGGTAGCTACAAACCTATCTGTAGAGCCATTGAGTTCTCCTCCAAATTTCCTAATGAAATTATTGATAAGACTCAACTCCAAAGGTTTCTAGGAAGTCTCAATTATGTTGCAGATTTTATTCCTAACATTAGGCAGGTCTGTGAACCTCTTTATAAAAGACTCAAGAAAACCCCAGTTCCTTGGAGTTCTGATCAAACCAATGCTATCATTAAAATTAAAGGATTAGTCCAGAACCTTCCTTGCTTAGGTATTCCTAACCCTGAAGCCTTCATGATAGTAGAAACTGATGCTTCAGATATAGGGTATGGAGGTATCTTAAAACAAAAGGTTGATGATAACTCTCCCGAACAACTAGTCAGGTTCACATCTGGAATATGGAATCCTGCACAGAAAAATTATAGCACTGTTAAAAAAGAAATTTTATCTATAGTGCTATGTATCACAAAATTTCAAGATGATCTTGTCAATAAAGAATTTCTATTACGTGTTGATTGTAAATCGGCCAAAGAGATTTTACAGAAAGATGTAAAAAATCTTGTTTCAAAACAAATATTAGCTAGATGGCAAGCTCTCCTATCTAGCTTTGATTTTTAAATTGAATTTATTAAAGGAGAAAATAATTCCCTTCCCAATTTTCTAACAAGAGAATTTTTACAAGGCCACAATGAGACCCACAACACTGGGAAAAATCTCAGTCAACAGTAACCGACCAGATCAAACCAGAATGGCTAGACCATTTGATTTACCACCAACATCATCAACCCCCTTAAGGCCATCAGTCCCGCAGAGGCCTGAACTGAAACCGGATCTACATTCACCGTTCCAAAACAAGTATGCAGCTCTGGCAGAATTTCCCAAGATCCCTCCACCAATGCCATCTAAATTGGTAGATCTTAAGACCAACAAACCCTTTGATAAAGGGTCATCTTCAAGCTCATCAGTACAGTCGAAACAAAGCTATGCCATAAAACTTCCGGAATCCTTTGCACAGGCCGTGGACCCTGCAATAGCCAAAACAGCACCTACTCTTCCTATCAAAGAGGAATTCAAATTCATTACCACTCAGGTAATGCCCATTATCGCTTTAGACAAGGAATATGAGGGCTATCCTATGGAACAGCTCATTAAACCAGTCTACAACGATAAGAATTTTGTGGATACAGAGAGTCCGCTTAAGACCCAAAGATTTTATGAAGCCATTTTGGTAGACACAGATTCTATCGAAGTTGAGCACACAATGAACGAAAGGAATCCTGAATATATTGATTATTCGAGGTTCACTATTAAGAGGCTATTAACCCCGTTTAATTGGTTTGCAGATCACCTGCATACCCCCATTGCTCTATCTATGCCACATAGGCCCCAAACATACAATTGGTACGACTACAAGTCTGCTTGGTTCAATTTCCTCTATGTTCGACCAGGACATACCTGGTTTGTTAATTGTCCTGCTATGGTAGAGGCCATTATACCCAGATGGTTTTACGAATAGTGGGTATACTTTGGAGGAATCAAAGAAATCCTCCCTCAACAATTCCTTAACCACTTCTCAGAGTTTTGTGCAAAAGAAGGATGTGTAACCCTTCCAGAGCACATTCAAATGTGCAAATTCTTCATTAAGAAGCGGGTCTCCTACATCACCTCCTGGAACTTTGCCAAAGGAGAACAAGATAGAATTAATTATTTATCAAAAGAAATAAAGGTTAAAGGCTGGACCCCCAAGCCAGCAGCTCCAAAAACTCCCGATAAAGGATGAAAAACAGCATCTTCTGTAAGTGTCTCACAGAATAAATAGGCACTCAAGGAAAAGTTGAAGAAGGCTTTGCAAGATATGGAAAGCCAAGAAACCAACGAAGAAGAAGTACTACAGCTTCTAGAAGAAGCTTCTTCCATAGGAAGCAGTGATAACAATGGGGATATGTTAAACCCCAAAGGAATCGCTAGGGCCTATATGGACCCCTACTAAGAATACAGAAATGACCCCTTCAAAAGATAGAGGTTCAAAGAACTGGAATTATTTTTTGAAGAGGCATTCTACTATTCCTAGTGGGAATCTACAGGACCTGACCTGCTTTGGATAGCAATCAATCAGCTTTACAAAAAGCTAAAGGAATCTGATTTTCAAAAAGAAAAACCCAAAACATCTGCTTTTCAAAAGCATTTCCACTCAGAGCATCTTTCAAGAAAAGCTAAAGGAATCTACTTTTAAAGACTAAATCATAGCCTTACAAGTGTACACACCAGATGTATAAGTAATGTTTCTCTTGTCTATATAAGACAGCTTGTAACATAGGAGAAGGCATCAAAAAAAAGTCCTCCAAACCTCACAAAAGGACCACCTCTAGCAAGAAATCCTTCAAAAGGGAATCGTATAAGCCTAGTAGAAAGACTAAGCGAAAAACTGCCTCCAAACCTAAAGATACTTGTTGGACTTGTGGCAAGGCAGGCCACAGAGCAAAAGACCCCACACGATCACACATAGAAAGTAATGTCTAAAAAACACCAATTCACTATAATATAGGCCCCCATAAAGGCACAACACAATAATATATCCATTTTCATGATTAGTTGTGATACCCTTAACATGATTTTTACATCAATATTAACTACTCAACCTAGTCTGATAAAAGTTAAGCCATAACCTATCTTAAAGGCTGAAACCATAAAGAACAAGCCTTTAATATCAAGATTTCACCTTCTAAATTGATAAGGACTCAACTAAAATGCACAAATATAAAATTTATGCAGTAACAAAAGCTGATGATACCCATATTGTGCATTTCTAAGTTGGGATCAAAATGCACCCTCGAAATAGTTTTTTTAAAAGGTTAAAATAAGAATTATAGTCTGAAAGCATATTCTCCATGATTAAAGAAACTTATAGAAGAAAATCCAA
>NW_025873952.1:0-1948 GCF_002878395.1 Capsicum annuum | reverse complement strand
TTGAAATGAGAATTTTTGTTTTGAATGTAGTTTAGTTTGGTAACTTGAGAGGTGACTTAGTGACTTAAAATTATTGAAGTGTAGGTACTTGAAATGGGAATTTTTGTTTTGAATGTAGTTTAGTTTGGTAACTTGGGGGGTGACTTAGTGACTTGAAAATATTAAAGTGTAGGTGCTTGAAATGGAAATTTTTGTTTTGAATGTAGTTTAGTTTGGTAAGTTGGGAGGTGATTTAGTCACTTGAAAGTGATTAAATGTAGGTACTTGAAATGGAAATTTTTGTATTGAATGTGACTTTTGTTTTAAATTTAGGTACTTGAAATGTGAATTTTTGTGACTTGAACTAATTACTTGAATCTGATTGATTGTGTGATGGAACCTGATTATAGCTGGATATATCAATGGAATAATGATAATAGAATGGGCCTTAGGGTGGAATTTGTTGAAGGTGTCAATCTATTTGTTGAACATGCTAAGACACTTGATGCTTGGTCACGTTTTCGGGCGATTAGTTGTCCTTGTGTTAGATGTGACAGTACAAGTCTTTTAAAAGAAGTTGTGAAGGAACATCTTTATAGAAAAGGGTTTCACGAGGACTTTTTAAAATTGTGTACTATTCGTGGTGATGTTGAGCAAAATAACTTTGTTGTTGGTTAAAGTAGTAGATCTACAGGGCATAATAACTATCAAGATATTAGGATGACAGAAATGGTGCATGATGATTTTGGGATGCAACTCGGGGGTGACATTAGAGAAAATGTTGAAGATATTCCCAATAGAGAAGCGGGCCCTTTTTATGAACAATTGCATGCTGCTAGTGTTCCTTTGTTTGATGGGTGTTTGCATTCTCCTTTGTCTATTGTTGTTAGATTATTAAGTATTAAATCTGATTGAAATATTACTGAAAGAGGAATGGACTCAATGATAGACCTTATTAAAGATTTAGTTGACCCCGCCTTAGAGGTTCCTGGTTCTTTATATAAGGCAAAAAGATTGGTGTCAAAGTTAGGTCTCTCATCGATTAGAATTGATTGTTGTGAAAATGGTTGCATGTTATACTTTAAGGAAGATACAAACCTAGAGTCTTGTAAGTTTTGTCAACGCCCTCGATATAAGCGTGGTTGTCGTGGAAATAAAATTGCTATTAAGGCAATACATTATTTACCTCTAATACCAAGGGTGAAGAGGTTGTATGATTTAAACAACTCAGCTCCTCATATGAGATTGCACAATAAAAATAAAAGGCCCACTGGTATTATGTGTCATCCATCTGATGGAGAGGATTGAAAGTATTTTGATGTAACTTATCCAGATTTTGCAGCAGAGCCATAAAATATTTGTTTGAGATTGTGTGCGGATGGCTTCACACCTTTTTCTGTTGGTGTTGCACCATATTCATGTTGGCCTGTATTTATCACCCTGTATAATATTTCTCTTAAAATATTGATGACTAGTCCATAAATATTTCTGAATTGTGTTATCCCTAGCCTATGTAATCCAAAAGGCGGAATAGATGTCTACTTGCAACCTTTGATTGATGAACTTCAAATTTTATGGCATAAGGGGGTTGAAATTTAGGACATTTCACTTAAACAGAATTTCATTCTGCGTGCATATCTAATGTGGACTGTTAATGATTTTTTTGCTTATGGAATGTTGTCTGGGTGGATGATTGCTGGAAAGTTGGCTTGTCCATACTGCATGGAAAAAAATAAAATCTTTCACATTTAGACAAGGCAGGAAAAATTCATGGTTTGATTGACATCATTATTTTTACACCTAATCATAAGTTCAGGAGACTCAGGAATTCATTCAGAAAGAATAGAACTGAACATGATGGTCCACCTCCAAGGTTATCTGGTCATGACTCTGGGAGATGATACGCCTAAATTACAACTCTCTTACAAGAGTGTAAGCGGTCATTGTCAAATATATAACCCAACTAGGT
>NW_025873951.1:0-1307 GCF_002878395.1 Capsicum annuum | reverse complement strand
TTCACATGACTCAAACAATTCACATTTCTCAAAAATTTACATTACTCGAGAATATTTTTCACTGTGCTTTGCTTCAAGTTTTCACTGCTTAAAATAAAAAATAGTTAAGCCCGAATTTTTCCCATTTTCAATGTTCTTTGAATGTATTGTTATTTTTATATTCATAGAGGAAGAATTACCTATGTTACTTTTGCTTATTGCAGATTTCATCTTGTCATCGATGTAACTTGTTTCATGAGGTTGAATAAGCATGTCGTTCCGTTATATTTCTATTGATTGTAGTATTTTGGAATTGTTCTGACAAAATGTTGAAAAGTGTCTCCTATAATTGCTACTAATAGTTGCTTAAATTTAGTGATTGTAGTATTTTAGTATTCGATAGCGATATTATTTGTTATGTTTAAATTGTTTCTTACAAATTATTGAGTTGTTAGAGGCACTGATATACTAGTTAATAATTAGTAGTATTTTCTAAAAAATATTTTTCACTCACCAATCAAACACTAGAAAATATTTTTCTAAAAAATATTCTCTACTCACCAAACAAACACCATAAAATATTTTTCAAAAAATATTTTTCACTCACCAACCAAACATGAAAAAATAAGTAGAAAACCAACTTATTTTTTAGGAAAATATTTTCCAAGAAAACATTTTCCATGAAAAATATTTTCCATCATACCAAACACACCCTTAATAGACAACATTTTGAATGATTGAAATTTTCAATAGGTACATGTCTAGGTTGAGGAGTCTAAGTAAAATTTTGAAACAAGTTCAAGGGACTATCTATGACTTAAGCCTAATTTGTACTACTGAACTTATACCTTGCAAACTTTTTTTTGACTTGCCTATTTGTTTTTTTTTTTTCCACTGAGCATTTTTAGGATTTTTTTAGGGGCACTTACATAAAATAGTCTATGTTTTAGCAAAATGAAAGTACCTTTAGACTAATTTTCTAAATTACAATTCAAAGTTTCTCTATCTTTTTTCTCTTCTTCTTCTTCTTTTTTCTGGTCTTTTTCTCTATAGTTTCTTTTCTCTCCCTCTCTTCCTCTAACCTTTATTTCTTTTTTTTTTAAGTTCTTTTCTCATTTTTTTTTTTCACTTTTTGATTGTAGTTTACAGTTTGTATTTTTTTTGTATATTCAAAAAATATGGCTTACATCAAATATAAGTCATGGATGATGACAGAAACATCCTAATCGCTCATTGTATTCATATTCTCTATAATTTTTTTCTTTTTTATTCTTCCTTTACTTTTTTTTAATCTTTCGAACCAACATAGGTTTATGATGATGGACTTG
>NW_025873950.1:0-3606 GCF_002878395.1 Capsicum annuum | reverse complement strand
GTATTAAATTTTTATAAATAGTACAAATAGTTAGACTTGAAATTTCAAAGCATTATTAATAAAATTAATTTAATTAACACATATCTAAGAATGCATCAAATTAAAGCATCAGTTTTTTTTCTTTTTTGTTGGCAGTAATCACTATAATATTAAGGAACACAATTATTAATAAACTCTAGTTTTAATCTTTATGATATTCTGCTAAATATATTTAATTCTTAATTAACTCAAATATCTGATTTTGATTATTTAATTATATGGGCTACATTTTATAACGAAGATCTCGAGTTCAAATTTTGAAATTGAATCATTTTTAATAGAAATTATTTTCTTTTCTGGCATAAATTCAAATTAATTCAGTCTCATAAAGTAAATATAGAACGTCGAGTAAAAAATATTATTTAAAAAACTTCACATTCATCTAAGAAAATATTTAAGTTTGTTTTCTCCGTCATTAAATTGGACTAACTTGTTTACCATATTTGAAACACATTAATGTGTCAACAAATAAAAAAACAAAAGGGTGGGAGATTAACTATCAATGTGAAATTTAATGTTATATATAACTGTCTTTTAATATTAATTATTAATGTGAAATTCTTATTGGTACATCTAACAATCTCTCGCTCGAGTTAAGTTTCAGATGATTCATTACTAAGCATTTCGAACTAAATTTCATCTGGCCCCGTCATTACAATCCACATGTCAATTGTCGAGATTTACTGTGTGTCATCCACATGTACGAGCATTTAGAGCCACCGAAACACAAAGCTAACCTGTTCTTGTGTGTGTTTAAGGGCAAACAATATAAATTCTGACAGTTTGGAGATTAATTACAGAAAATTTCGACATTTGCATAATTACTGAAATCCCGATTTTGGATTTGTCAAGATACATAATTAGCTCTCAATACATCCAACGAAGATATATTTTTTCCTTCGTAAAGATACATAATTAGCTTCTGATACATTTTGCCGATTTTGGGTCTGTCAAGATACATAATTAGCTCCCGATACATCCAATGAAGATACGTAATTAGTTGAAATTTTTGTAATTACTTTGTAAGGATGAAAATTTGTGTAAATATGATAACTCAAATCGAGTCTCATGCAATCACCTCACTATCTCCACTCATCTCGCTGAACCATATGCTCTGATATCGATTGTTGGCTAAGTTAGCTTAAAGATACTCTTAACATTGTGTGATATTGTTCGCTTTGAGCCCAAGTCGTACGATTTTCTCCGAAAAGATTCACATTGTTAAGAATATTTCTACTCCTTATATATAGCTTCGTTTTCATATACCTACTAATTAATATGGATTTCTTTTTCACACGTCCAAATTTTTTATATATATAAAAAAAGTTATTATACACAATCTCACTTTACTTTTCTACAAGGGGTGCGTAATTTTCACATGACAATAACTTTATCAGTTACTTCAAGGTTTCCCTTCACGTCCAGCGCTTTTCCTACTTCTAAATTAATACTCTCTTTGTTTTAATTTATATGAGATAGTTTGACAGTACCCGAACTTTAAAAAGGAAATAAATATTTTATTAGAGTAAAGCATCTAGTACCCTTGAACTATGACCAAATTTACTATGACACACTCCAACTTCACGAGGGTCCTATTACCCCCTTGAACTAAATTTTAGCGTGTTTTTGTCAACCTTGTTTGCTGACGTGACCCCCATTTTATGTAATAAAGATGTCACATCAGCACAAAAAGGTGCCAGAAATACGCTAAAATTAAGTTCAGAGGGTAATAGGATCCCCGTAAAATTGAAGTGTGTCGTAGCAACTTTAGTCATAATTTGAGAATACTGGATACTTATCTCAATAATTTTTTTTTGGTTTCTCACCCAGTGTCCGATGTTCAGAGTAGAGCTCCAACTAATCTGAATCACGCATTGCAGGGTCCATTCTGAAAGTAGAGGTCTCAACAGGATTTTCTCCGTAGTGAGGATTTTCTCCATACAGTTATATCTCAATAATTTATTGTATTGCATTATTGAGATCTTAGTAAATGTAAGTTGATAGTATTATTTGTTGTCATTTTCTTCTAAGCATTTATATAAATTTTGCTATCACATTTTTGCATTATTTGAATATGTCATATACTTAATGAGAATCTCTCTTACATAGACGGCAGCATAATATTTTCATTCTACTTGTTTATCTTAAATTTATAAATAGTACTAACATTCACACAAATTCTTACATACTCTAAAACTTATTATTTCATTTTATTGCACTAGGATCATAATTTCTTAATAGCTATGGTACTTAATTTTTTATTTAATGTGTGTTCGATACGAAGGAAAATATTTTTTCTTAGATTTTTGTAGGTATTTTCTTGTGTGATTGACCAAATTTGTTACGATACAGTCCAACTTCCCGGGTATTCTATTACCCTTGAACTAAATTTTAGCGTTATTTTGTCAACCTATTTGCTGAGGTGACACCTTTGACGTGGACCCCATTTTTATGTAATAAAAAAGCCACGTCAGCATAAAAGAGTGACAAAAATACGCTAAAATTGAGTTCGGGAAGTTATATGACCCCCGTGAAGTTGGAGTGTGTCGTAGCAACTTTGGTCATATTCAGGGAGTACTGGATGCTTATTTCTTTGTGTTACTCTAAAGGATTTGTATATAGTCTCTAGACAAATACTATCGGAGGTGGGGGTGGTGGAATGGGCTTAGGGGTATGAGGGCGAAGATAAGGTGTGTTCGAGGGTGGAGAGGATACTATCAAAGTGAAATATCACTTGCGGAACTTGTTTTTTTATTTTCGAGATAAACATTCAGTACCTCCGAAATACGGCTAAAGTCGCTACGACACACTCCAACTTCACGGGTAGCTATTACCCCGAACTCAGTTTTAGCATATTTTTGTCACCTTTTTATGCTGACATGACACATTTATTACATAAATTGAGGTCTACATCAGCTAAAAAAACTGAAAAAAGGTGTCACGTCAGCTAAAATGGTTGACAAAAATATGCTAAAATTTAGTTCGGAGAGTAATAGAGCAAGTTGAAGTGTGTCGTAGCGAAGTTGGAGTAAAGCTTCAGGGGTACTAGAAGCTTTACTCTTTGTTTTTTTCTACTTTCATTTCATTTTTAAGCAACGTATTTTCCTATAGAAAATATTTTTCAAATTAAAAACTTTAACCAATCGAACATGAATAAAATCTGAATATTTTCCTCCGTACCGAACACATCCTTCTCA
The DNA here is from genome assembly GCF_002878395.1 of Capsicum annuum. Classification (NCBI taxonomy): domain Eukaryota; kingdom Viridiplantae; phylum Streptophyta; class Magnoliopsida; order Solanales; family Solanaceae; genus Capsicum; species Capsicum annuum. The sequence continues at coordinate 370 of NW_025873950.1, read as the reverse complement.
ATTTCTCCATATTAATTCATAAAAAATTCTTTATGTTATCTTGAATTTTTTTTTTTCTACTTATTTTGTTGTAGGATAAGAGTGAGCTTCTTGAAGGAAAGGTTGATTGGAGAGGAAGAATAGCTACTAAAGATAAACATGGAGGACAAGGTCCTTCCACACTTATTTTAGGTAAATAAAATAATAAATTGACTCAATCCTTCAACATAAAATATATTATTAACATGAGGTGAGGTAATTTTTTAACATAAAGAGATAAGTATTTATTACCTTCGGAACTATGACTAAAGTTGCTACGACAGTTATATTACCTCCTTGAACTCAATTTTAGTATATTTCTGTCACCCTTTTATGCTGGCGTGACACCTTT
>NW_025873949.1:0-5255 GCF_002878395.1 Capsicum annuum | reverse complement strand
ACCTCCTCCTATAAAGCATCTCAAATGGAGCCATCTGAATGCTTGAATGATAGCTGTTGTTGTATGTGAATTCAATAAAAGGCAAGTGGTCATCCTAACTATCTTTAAAGTCTATCGCACACGTTCGCAGAAATCTTCTAAATTATGAATGGTCCTTTCTACTTGACCATCTGTCTGAGGATGAAAGGCTGTACTGAGGTGAACTCGGGTACCAAGAACCTTTTGGAATACCTTCAAGAAATGAGAGGTGAACTAGGTACCTCTATCTGAGATAATGGATAATGAAACATCGTGCAATCTGACCAAACCCCTGATATAGAGTTTGGAATAACCCTCGGCTGAATATGAGGTATGGACTGGTAGAAAATGAGCTGATTTGGTCATCCTATCTATAATAACCCTAATTGAATCATACTGGGGACGAGTACGAAGCAAACCCATCATAAAGTCCATGTTCACTTCTTCCCTTTTCTAGGTGGGAATACTAAACTCCTATATGGACCCACTAGACTTCTAATGCTTAATCTTAACCATCTGACAGTTGAGCACTTAGCCACAAACTCTGAAATATCTCTCTTCATTCCACTCCACCAATAGATCTTCCGTAAATCATGGTACATCTTAATCTCCTCTAGATGAATAGAGTAGCATGCACCATGCACCTCTACAAGAATTCGCTGCCTTAAGTCATCTACACCTTGCACACATAGCCGACCCTGGCATCGCAATATACTATCTTTCCCTTGGGATAAAACCTCTACCTTATGATCTCTGACTAATTTCTTTAACTTAGCTAGGCTAGGATCCCTATCCTGCTTTTCCTTCATCTCAAAAACTAGGGATAATTCTGAAATACTTTGCACCCATACACTACCTACTGATGAATCAACTAAGCGAATACCTAGTCGAGCAAGCTAATGAACTTCCAGAGCTAACTTCTACTTACCATTCTCCACATGAGCAACACTACCCATAGACATCCTACTGAGAGCATTAGCCACTACATTAGCTTTACCCAAATGATACAGGACGCTCATATCATAGTCTTTCAATAACTCCAACCACCTTCTTTAATGAAGGTTTAGGTATTTCTGAGAGAACACATACTGCAGGCTTTTATGGTCTGTGAAACATCAATGTTCACACCATATAAATAGTGCCTCCAAATCTTTAAGGAAAATACTACTGCTGCTAACTCAAGATCATGAGTAAAATAGTTTTTTTCATGGGGCTTAAGCTATCTAGAGGCGTAGGCTATGACCTTACCTCTCTACATCAAAACATACCCAAACCAACTCTGAATGCATCACAATATACCACGAACCTCTCTAAACCATTTGGTAGGGTCAAAACTAGAGTTGTAGTGAGTCGAGACTTCAACTCCTAAAAACTCTTTTCACAATAATATGACCACTGGAATTTGACTTTATTCTGAGTCAATTTTGACATAGGGGATGCAATAGATGAAAATCCCTCAATAAACCATTGGTAATAGCTAGCCAAACCCAAAAAACTCTTGATATCTGATGGAGAGATGGGTCTATGCCAGTTTCTCATTGCTTTGATCTTTCAGGGATCAACTCTAATTCCATCACTGGAAATGATATGGCCAAAGAAAGCTACTGAAATTAGACAAAATTCACACTTATTGAATTTGATGAATAGCTAATGGTTTTTGAGAGTCTGCAATACAATTCTGAGATGGTCTACATAACCATGCTTACTGCGAGAGTAGACAAGAATACCATCTATGAAGACTATGATAAATATGTCCAAGTACTGCTTAAACACACGGTACATCAAGTCTATGAAAGTTGATGGGACATTGGTAAGACCAAAGGAGATGACTAAGAATTTTAAGTGACCATACCGAGTTCTAAAATCTGTTTTTGGGACGTCACATTCTTTGACTCTGAGCTGATGATAGCCCGATCTGAGGTCTATCTTAGAGAAGTAACTGGCACCCTAAAGTTGATCAAATAAGTTATCAATTTTGGGAAGTGGATACTTTTTCTTGATCGTGACTTTATTTAGCTGATGATAATCAAACACATTTTGAGAGAACCATATTTTTTATGTACGAATAAAACGGGTGCACCCCATGGGGACACATACTGGGTTTGATGAATCCCTTATCTAGGAGGTCCTTTAACTGTTCTTTTAATTCTCTGAGTTCTGTAGGTGCCATTCTCTATGGTGGGATAGATATGGGTTGAGTATCTAGAAGAAAGTCTACTACGAAGTTGATTTCCCTTTTGGGAGGAACTCCGGGAAGATCTTCGGGAAACACATCTGGGAATTCATATACTACTAACACCGATTCAAGAGTAGGGGTTTCTGAGTTAGAGTCCTGGACTCGAACGAGATGGTGACACATCTCTTAGATATTAATTTTCTCACCCGAAGGTAAGAAATAAGCTAACCCCTAAGTGCTGAAGTACTACCCCTCTATTCTAGGACGGGCTCATTTAGAAACTGAAACTGGACAATTCTATTTTTGCAGTCGACTGAGGCATAGCAGAAATGAAGCCAATCCATGCCGAGAATGACATCAAAATCAGTAATCTCTAATTCAACTAAGTATGCTAAAGTGACTTTCTGAGATATCATAACCAGACAGTTCCTGTATACCCATCGGGCTATGATAGATTTACCTATCGAGATAGAAACTGAGAAAGGCTCTGCTAGGATTTTGGGACTAACTCCAAAGTCAACAGCTATATAAGGAGTAACAAAGGACAAGGAAGCTCCTGGGTCTAGCAAAGAATAAACATATAAATAATAAACTTGTAACATACCAGTGACCATATTAGGAGAACTCTTCTGATCCTGTCGAAACTGAAGAGTATAGAGTCTATTTGGGCGCTGCCCACTAGTGGCACTGGATGCAACACCCTACTGATTTAGGTAATTAGACTGAGCTGAAGGACAGTTATGCTGACTCTAAGAACCCATCTGAGGACACTATCTGACCCTGTGGCCTAGCTTGCCATATTTAAAACACATATTACTGCCATCTCTGTAGATACCCTGGTGGTTTCTACCATATTTCTAACAAAAGAGATTGGTTCAGGCACTACTAACACTACCCTGGGGTTTAGGGCTTGACAGCATATCTCTGTTCCTATCTCTAAATTTCGACATAGGAGCACTGGCTGAGGATATAGCTAGAACTAAGGATTTCGGGTGGAACTGAGAATGATTTTCATCCTCTGACTTAGGCTAAGCAAAGTTAAAACTACCTGTTCTCTCTCTCTTGTTCTCCCTCTCCTTTTCTTTATTCTTAGCCTTCTCTATCCACTGAGTATGAATCATAAACCTGGATATGTCCATCCCCTAAATCAATATTGTGGTCCTACACTCTTTGACTACACTATTAGATGCGCCAGACATAAACTTACTTATCTTAGATCTGCTATCTTCTACCACATGAGGAGCTTATCTGGATAATTGTGTAAACTTAAGATAATACTCTTGCACCATCATGTTTCCCTACTTCATATTTATAGACTTCAAAACCTTTGCTTCCCTCAACTCTAGCGAGAAGAACCTATCCAGAAAAGCAACAACAAACTCCTCACATTCGATGGACCCTACATCTGCAGACCTCTATGCTTTCCACTATTTAAACCATGAGTCTACTACATCCTGTAACTGATATGTGACTAACTCAGCACTCTTACTAGCTGTCACCCCCATAATATCTATAACTTTCTGCACCTAATCAAGAAATTCTTGGGGGTCCTCATCTGACTTAGACCCAGTAAAAGGTGGAGGGTTTATTTAGGTTAAATCCCAAATCCCGGCAGTAGCAATATTGGCCACTGGGTTGGCCAGAACAATAGCTGTACAGTTATTCTGGGCTACCACAGAATGAGCTAGGGTGGTAAAAGCTGCTTTGAACTCAGTGTGGGAAACATGTTCGTCTTGAGGATCTAGCTGGATAGGCTGAGGTTCTGTATGGTCTCCCGTTTATCTTCCCTTAGTCCTCTATGAAGGCATATTCTATAAACGGAAGAGAAACTTGGATTAGACAGAGAACTAGAGCTCATGCTCACTCAGACAACATGAATACTGAAAGAAGGGAAACTTTTCATAAAACACTTCATAGCCTCATGTCCATATATGTGGGAAGCTACACACCCATGCACAAGATTTTACTAGATGAGGCTTTCAGTCTTTCTTGGACTGTATTGAACCTTAAGCTCTAATACCAAGTTTATAACACCCCATCTGTACCCTGAATACTACACGGTGCTCATAATCCTGAAGGACCACAAGATAACCCATGACTGGTACCTAATATATTAACTGAATAGTAATAATACAAATATGCAAAAATTAGGTGAAAAATATGCCATAAGGTTCAATACTATAATAAAACAGAATATGGTATAACAATACCAAAACTGAAATATTTGTCTAAAAATACTTTAGTCTGAAAAGCCTCTAAACTGTCTGAAATGTAGAGTTGATGGGACAAGTCCCCAACTAACTCCGGCTACTGAAATAAAACAAAAATACTAAAATAATAATTATGTCCTCAAACTATGAGGACTCACCACTAACTCTGACTACTGAAAATCTGAACTACTAAGTATGATTGGGAGCCCGTGCGTCTGAACCTATCATATAAAACATCATAGCACAAAAGAAAGGTATGTGTCAGTACTTTAAATGAACTGGTATGCTAAGTAAGGTAGGCTGAATAGCATGGGTTCATATGCATGAAGAATATTGACTGAATGACATGAATATAACAAAATAAAAGTACATACGTGAATATGTAAATTGTAACTAAGATCGTGATTAAACTAGATACTGAATTTTGAGTTACTGATTTACTGATATATGAGTTTACTGATACTGTGTAGCTAATAGCTGAGTGACTATATTTGACAGTCTTGATCCTGTGGAATTATACTGAGTTCCATATTGAACTATGTAACTGTATCTGACAGGCCTGATACAGAATGAATTAAGTTCATACTGAGACTGAATCTAAAACTGATACTGTGGGAAATAATTATCTAACCGACATACCCCTTTCTGAATAGATTAGGGTCTAACCTGTAACCCAGTTAGAAGGGTATCAGTACCTTACCACGGGTAAAGATAAATGTGAGTTAACCCTATCTGTCAAGAAGCTCTTCCCTCAACTCTCGCTGATAAGAAAACTCATATGCAATGTATCAATCCTCATAATATCTGACAGGAAAATATCTCAACCTACACTGGCTGTATAGTTCTGTAAT
>NW_025873948.1:0-3924 GCF_002878395.1 Capsicum annuum | reverse complement strand
GTTCTTTTTGTTCTTCTCTTGTTTGACATCAAATGTATTTCTCTTGTTTGCAGACAAAAGGAAATAAAATTGGATCCACTTTTGACCGGCCAGCATTAAAGGCTAGATTAAAGATGGGTTCGGAGGAATAATCTGTTTACAGATGGAACCACTTCATATGTGGGAGGTATGTATTACTGTTCAACCTATCATGAAAACACACATCCAGTACAATGATTTTGTGAATGTTTATTCTTTACCTATTAGGCATTAATTCTTCAAACAAGATATGGAATATTATAGTTAAGATTGTTAGGTTCGAACTGGAAAGGCCGAGGGACCAAGACGGTGGTGTCGATATCCCGTTACAATTTAATGACGGTTTATGCTCATGTTTTTGTGTCAAGTTTGGGGAAGGGTTCAAGTTTTTGGCGATAGTGTAAATATCCAATAGTGATTAGACCAGTTTTAATGGCACAATGGACTTCTTGAAAGGCCTCCGAAGCCTAGCAATGCAGCAAACAACGATAGAACCAATAAAAATTCCCCTGGTCCAAATTTATATAGATGGGTTATTGGAGGAGACTATTATATAACAGAAGGTGTTTGGGAGAAAACCTTTGTGGGGAGATGGAGGTTGAGAAGGCCATATATCATCTTAGTACTTGTTTAAGAGGATACACAGGGTCGAAAGGAAAGTGTAGTGAAATTAGCTTATGAAATTGACATGAAAAATGAAAAAACTGGAAGAGATGCGAATGTGAAAGTGTATCCAAAAATAAAAATCCATCAGTCGTTGAAGAAAAAGAAGAATGGTCAAGAGGAATTGATCCTATGTATCCTCTTAAACAAGTACTAAGATGATATATGGCCTTCTCAACCTCCCTCTTCTCGCACAGGTTTTCTCCTAAATACCTTCTGCTGTATAATAGTCTCCTCCACCAATCCATCCATATAAATTTTGACCAGGAGAATTTCTATTGGTTCTATCGTTGTTTGCTGCATTGCCAGGCTTCGGAGGCCTTTCAAGAAGTTCATTGTGCCACTAAAATCGGTCCAATCACTATTGGATATTTACACTGCCGCCAAAAATTTGAACCCTTCCCCAAACTTGACACAAAAACATGTGCATGAATTGTGTCATTAAATTATAACAGGGTATCGACACCACCATCTTGGAACCCTTCGGCCTTATCAGTTCGCACCTATCAAACTAAACTGTACAATTCGGGATCTTGTCTGAAGGATCAATGTCTAATCATCGGTAAAAAACTACATTCACAAAATCATTGCACTTTATGTGTCTTCATGGTAGCCTGATCAATAATATACATAACTTGCATGCATAAAAATGGGATCCATTGCACGCATCTTATTCTTCCTACCCCATCAAGACATGTCAGTGTTATTTATTCATCTACATGAATGTGATGACTATTAAAATAGAGGTATGAAGAGTCATGACTTTTTATCTTAACACATTCAAAACAGCTAATGAATCAAAATCTCCATCTGTTGCAACTGACGAATCAGCAATTGGAAGAAATCAAAACATCTCCTCCAAATATATGGTCCATCTGTCGCAACAGATAATCTATATATTACAATAGATGGTAAATCTGTTGCAATAGACCTGACTTTTTTTTAATTAATCTGCACGCATGTGATTACTTCTTTCTAAATATGTTTGTTTCAATTTAGTTTTCCTATTTATAAAATCAAGAGAATTTTATTATATTCTTTTAAGATTACCCCTATTATTAAATGACTACATAAAGTATATTATTCACATTTAAACTTTCTAATCATAATTAATAAGGCCAATTTGGTAAAACAATCACCTAATTTATATTTTTATTAATTGGTATGCCAAGCCCATGGGGCCCAACTAATACATAACGGAGGGACTATTAAAAAGAGGTGAAGACTTTTTATCTCACACATTCAAAACAGCTAATGAATCGAATACTCCATCTGTTGAAACTGAAACTAATGAATCAGCTGTTAGAAGATATCAAAACATCTCCTCCAACTTATACATATTGTCCATCTGTTGCAACAGATAATACATAAGTTGCATCAGATGTCTTATTTGTTGCATATACAAACCATCTATTGCAACAGATGGTAAATCTGTTTTGATAGTCGTCTGTTGCATATTCAATCCATCTATCTATTGCAACAGATGCTAAATCTATTAAAAATATAGGATGATCTGTTGCAACAGCTCAATAATAACAGCTTTTATCGAGTCTCAAACCACTATGAAAAGGTAAAAAGTAATTAGTGTAAAAGAAAAAGTCACAACTTTTCACAGAAAACAAAATGCCACCAGTTTGAATGTAATTAATACAATGGAGTTGAACAGTCCTGCCTTTTGGCCTGACACGTCCATATTATACTATAGGTCCCTCAATCTTCATTCAACTCTATTTTTTTCTTGCATTTTTTTCTTTCGTGTGACATCTTCAACCACTTCTCTTCAAAGAGCATATTCCTTTCTCGTTGAGGTAAGCTTTTTTCTGGCATAAATTTACCAGTTGGTCGTATACGTTGTATCACATTGTGAACATTTTTCTTTATATTTGTCAAGTCATACATGTTCTAGATATGGCTGATCCTTTTTCAAACATTGCTATTCTACGCGACACAGTGTGGGAACTTCAAAGGCAGGTTAATGACTTGCAGAGCGAGTTGGTCGCTGTGAGAGCGACAATGTTCAAAGAGATGCAGAGGCTGATAAGAGCCTTGCTGCTGCAAGTTGATTGGCCGGCTGTCATTAATGATGATGATGATAATAATAATTAGAATGTGTTTTTTCTTTTAGCGTATGTATTTTAATTTTTCTATATTGGATCTATACCTAATGTATTTTATTTTTCATTTAATGAAAAATTTACTTTTAGTCAGACTTTGGTGTTTTAATTCCTATTCAATTTTCATTCTGTTTTCTTCTAATCTAATACATGTTAACATGTCGACGGTTGGAGGCAATGTTGAATCTAGTAGCACTAGCAATTTTGGCTTTTGAGTTCTTTCAACAGTTGGAACCGATTGGTCATCTATTGGATTTCAACAGATTATCCATCTGTTTAGACAGATTTTCATCTGTTGAAGGAAAGCATTCCAGTTGTTTGTGCAACTGTTGAGAATAATTGTGGTTTGCTGTATTATTTAAGTTCATATTTTGCCTCATTTTATTAATGCACAAGTTATTTAAAAAAGGACATTTTATATATAATAAATGATAACACTAGGTTCATAACAATGAGTTAAATATATAAAAGTCCACAACAAACAAACAAATAAACAACAACATAAGTTTCTGCAATTACAACGATCATGGTGGACTATGATTCGGGTATGTAGTTCTTTTGTGGCCAGCACACTTACATATGGAGCACTTGTTTCTTCTTGATAAAAATGATTCTCCAACTCCATGCCTCCTTTTATATAACTTTATTCTCGGTTTGATAGTGCTCAGGTCAATATATGGAGAAGGTATTAATCTCCCCATAAGCTCTACTGGAACAACCCAAGATTCTTTAGGAGGCACCGGAGTAATATGCCCACTATATGTCATTTCATATTTTTCCACCGAATAATATTGAGAGGAGTTCTCATAAACTTCAGGTCCATATTTATGGCTATATTAAGCTTGAAGGGCTTCCATAGCATGCGGACAAGGTATTTTGTCCAAGTCAAAAACTCTACGCGTACAAGATCTTGTTTGAAGATCGACTGGGCAGCATCACCATGACCGATGATACGGAATTTGTAATGTGCTATTTTATAAGAGAATAACATATTCCCCAAACTGATGTTCGTTGATATTTTCTTTTCAATTTCGAGAACAAATCGGGTTCTTTTTTCTAGGCACTTGAACTGCACACACCTTTCATTAAAAAAATCGCTATATTTATCACTTATTTTTTCAAACATAGC
>NW_025873947.1:0-1861 GCF_002878395.1 Capsicum annuum | reverse complement strand
ACCTATGGTTCCATTTTTAACATAATCCATCCAATAGCCCAAAACGACTCTTGAAGCCTCAGGACCAGAACCAAGGGTCCCCCTGGCCTAAAATCAACTTTCTAGAGTTGATGGCTTATCCGAATTCTTATCGTAGTCATATACTAGGAATTTTGGTCTGAGACCAAATCCTAAACATCGAAAGCTCCAAAATAGGAAAATGAGCCTAAAATACAAATGATAGTCCGATCAACAGATTGACAATTTTGACAATTCATAAATGACTTGTAGCCACTGTGGGAAGGCTCAAAATGTAGGAAATGTACGCAAATCAAAGAAATGACTAGGAGGGTCATTATAATTGCTGCTACTAAAAAGACTTCTATCCGCAAAAATCAATGGACAGAAAGATGTAAAAAGCTCTAAAGGATGAGATGTTGGGCCTATGTGCTTCAAGCATAACTTCCTAGATAACCTCTAAGAATAGAACACACTTCCAAGGTATTTTGCAACAAGTTTCCCTTTTTCAAACCAACTCTCTCACTTTACTTCCAAATATCCAAAACTCAACCTTCATCACTAAATGGTCTCCAAACGATCCAAAGAAGGATGATGCATGCAAATCTAAACCATGAGATACTGATACCATCTTGATACTTGCACAAATTATCAATGTCTCATAAGCTAAAAGAAATTATAGGTATAAGTCATGTAACCAACTTCAATCCAAATATAACATTCCTTTACCATTCCACAACTAGTATCTTCCCAAAACAAGAAGGAAAATTACCTTGAGTCTTACCTATAAAATCTCATTATAGAAAACTAAAAGAAAAAAATAGATTTACAAAATGTCCTTACAACAAATATGAGAATAAGCCCATACCGAGCTACTTGGGCCACAACATAGATAACCTAGGGTTGAAATCTAAGCTGATGTTGCAACTAGTCTGATAATCTTCAAAAATAAAATCCAAAGAGTCAAGAATCAATTACTTACCACTAAATGAGTTGGTCCAGGATATCCCATCAATAGAGAATGATGCCAAGCTGAATAATCCTACACAAGTATACTACTTCTGCTAAGTATATAGTCTTAGAATCTTAAAGAAAACTGAAGACCTGAGGTCAAAGGTGAAGGAACCTACACTGAGTCCATGGGCTATTATATGAAACCCTATCCACTATAATCCATCTAAATTTGAGAAGACTGAATAGGTAACCTTGGAATAGGATTAACTAGCCTAAAAATGAAATCTAATTTGAGAAAAATATAAATAAAGAATGCACACAAGCACTACTGCTCTAAGAAGAAATCATAACACCAAGGATGAATCACTCCACCTTAAATACCCAAGCCAAAATTGAAGACGGGTCAACATTTATACTCCAAATCTATCATAACTTCCTAATCCCTATTCCAAGGCACCAAATCTGAAACTCAGCTAATAAGTCTACACTAAGGTCAAATCCTCAATTCAATTTCATAGTTCTAATCAAACACATCTATACTAAATCATACTGAGTTGAAATTAAAACATAGTTATAGAATAAAATCACAAGATAATGAACCAATTGAAATCACAAGGTATCAATTCAATATCTATTGGAGGGCATGGACCACCAAAACATGATCAAGAACTCCCTAAGGCTGACATAGCAGAGTTAAAGAAGAAACAATCCCAACCACCTGCATTTGACCTGACTTTCGCAGTAAGTGATGATTATGAGGGCATTCTTGATCGATGGGTAGACTTGTGAAGGATAAAGGTAAGTAGGAAATAGATGAAAAAGCAGCAAGGAAATAAGAAAAAAGGAAAAAGAGAGAAGCAATATCACCTGAGGAGTTAGACCAGCATAACCTGAAGAGAGCTGTAAAGAA
>NW_025873946.1:0-3605 GCF_002878395.1 Capsicum annuum | reverse complement strand
TCGTTTTGGGCTATTGGATGGATTATGTTAAAAATGGAACCATAGGTTGGGACCCACTTTTTGTCAAAATAACCTCAGATAGAAATTTTGACTATGCCATTGAGTTCGGAGCATTAAATTTGATAGGCTTACATAGTTCACTTGCGTATACGGGATTTCAAATGAATTATGAGGGCTTGGCAGAGACTTGAAAAATTCCTAGTTTACTGTTGTATCTAGTGTATATCTATAGCGATGATTTTGGCCGCGATAGCGACTCTTATGTGCAGCACAAAGTATCATTATAGGAGTGGTTTTTTTCACTATTGTGACTCCTTTGTGAATCGTAATGTACCGCAATACCTTTGTCATAATAGCAACTCATGTGAGCACAGTAATATATCGTGATAGCATTAGTCGAGTCGTGATAGCGACACTTGAGTGCCTGGGATGGGTATAAATACCCTTTTTTCAACCCCTTTTAGGAATTTTCTCATCTATTCCAAGAGAACTAAGCCCTAGAAGATGAGAGATTGGGATTAAATCTTGTAGATGATTTTGGGAGCTTCATTAAGGATTATTCCGTGCTTTCCCTTTGAATTAATGGTAAGATTTACATGATTGCTTGATAAATTCTTAGAAATTAGGGTATTAAATTCTCAAACTTCAAAGGTTGATTTCATACCTGATTTGTGCTCTGTTTGTGCTCAACTTTTGAATGCAACTTTCTTAACCTTCGAGGGACCTTGCGGTGAGCTATATTTTAGATTTCATTTTTGGGCCCTGAAAGCCCATTCTTGACCCAAAATTTGACCCAACTCATTATATGAAAATATAGATCTCATTTGACTCCTAATGATGTATAGATTTTGATTTTGATAGCGTGGCGACATTTAGATACTGTAGAGTAAAGACATACATTTTGTGGACGATGCAAGGATTTGTGGTTCAGTTTCGTAGTAGGCTTCTATCTACTCTTCTTTATAAGATGATGTGTTTTATATATTGCATGCGAATGTGAATGTTAAGATTTATTATGGGTAGAACACCGTGACTTAATCTTAATTATTGAAGTCTAAGGAATTGGTGGGTGAATTGACCTGTAAGGTGAAATACTTACAAATATCCCATACCAATACTTCTATCTCATATGAACTTATTGCCTTCTTCTTTGTTAGATTTGGGATTTGTAGTACGATTATGGTATTGTGCAAGATTTGCCATGTAGGGTAGATGTTGGAAGCTTGATTACTTTGATTATCCTTATTTGGACTATTTATCTATCTTAAAACCATAATATAGGTGGAATCGACTTAATTTCTCATGTTCTAGGTGGAATAACTATATTAGGGCTAATTATGGCTTCTGTACCATCAAGAAGTCAGTTTAAATACCTTAGCCTAGTCTGGGGTAGAAATTTCCTAAATATGGAATTCGAGGATTAGAAGTGGATTTCTCCATCCAACCTTAAGCTAAGACTTATGTTATCCCTTGTGGAATTATTTACAAATATTAGACATAGTCAGTACTATTGAGCCTTTACTGTAGGTTACTTTGTGACTTAGTGAATTGTAATGGTTTTCTTGGATTACTATATGCCTCATAGTTATGATGTATGACCTATAGATATGAGATGCTTTATAGATATGAGATACCTTATAGTTATGATATATGGCCTATAGATATAAGATTTCTTATAGAAATGATATACCTCATAGTAATGATAGATGGCCTATAGATATAGGGATGCCTTACAGATATGATATGCCTCATTGTTATGATATATGTCCAATAGATATGAGAGTCCTTATAGATATTATAGGCCTCATAGTTAACATATATGGCCTATAGATATGAGATGCCTTAAAGATATGACATGCCTCATAGTTATGATATATGGCCTATACAAATGAGATGCCTTATTAAAGTGATATGCCTCATAGTTATGATATATGGCCTATATGAGATTCCTTACAAATTTGATATGCTTCATAGTTTTGATATATGGCCTATAAATATGAGATACCTTATAGATATGATATGCCTCATAGTTATGATATATGTCCTATAGATATGAGATGCCTTATATATATGTATGCCTTATGGATACGTTATGGCTTATAGATATGATATGCCTCGTAGATATGTTGTGGCATATATATATGAGATGGCTTACATAAATGATTATTTATATAGGTTTTGGATATGTATGTAGGGCTAAGGCCGTGATTATGATATCGTAGCTATTCCGAACACATTATGGGGCCCAATGTCATGTTTATGATATTGGTTGGATTTCAAAAAAATGATTAATCCTTGTAAATGATTTGGCTGGAGTTTTAGACATATAAATGTTTATGATTGCATTGTATTAATACTGGTGGTGGAAAGCATAGATTTAGTACATTCATGAGTGGTAAATATTGTAAAGGGTATGATTCCAACTAAAATTTGATTTTACTATTCTTTTTCCTACAAATATATGAAACCCACTTTTCACCTTACAACAAATTTATTCATAACGAGAATTGTACCATCTCAATGGATGACGTAATGTGTCATGATATTTAAAATGATATTTTAAAGATTATACCAAAAGAAATATTGGTCTATGATTTTGCTATTAATATTCACTCAAGTCGTGAAATATCCTGATCCCTTTCTGCACCTTTATGATAATTTAGTCCCGAAGTTTACCCCGAGAAATGAACTTATGAATTTACACACTTTTTAGCCACAACTCAAGGTTCGTGCATTTAATATTCACATATACAGAATTATCTGAATTGTGTCTGAAGGTTGATTATGATTATAATTTTATAAATTTATACTCGAAAAGGCCAGGGATGATTATGATGATATGCTTATGTAATGTCCCAAGACTGCACCATGGCATCCCACGGCTCTTACAATCCTAAATGACCACAAGCTAACCCATGACTAGTACCTGCTGTGAGCATTAAAAATATATGTGGAAGTTAGGCTAAAATTGACATAAGCTTAATAAACGAAAAACAAATACTGAATACTGATAATAATACTAAAAACCTAAACATCTGTCTGAAATAGCCTAGCCTGAAAGCCTCTAACTGTCTGAATATGGAGTCAATGGGACAAGTCCCCAACTAACTCTGACTGCTGAACATACTGAACTACGGGACTGCTGAAATAAATTTGTCCTCAAAATATGAGGACTCACCACCTAACCGTGAAACTTTTAGTATAATTAAAGCAGTATTTAAAGAGAGAAGAATTAAAACTTACAAAGATTTATTGAAACTTCAAAACATTACAAACATGGTTACAAGAGAGAGAATGGGCACAGAGAATTTCTTATGGGTGAAATTTTTGGATGCCTTCTCTGAATGAGAATATGGCCTTTTATAGGCAAATGAATTACATGAAATGTAATGGATTAGATACAAGTGGACGGCTAAGATGTTGCCGACAAAGGTAAGTGGCTGCTTTTGGAAAGCAAAGATTCCTTTTCTTTTTGAAAAGTAAAAAGCTGGGATGATGCTTGCTTTTGCTTTTTTGAAAAAGCCTTGTCGTCTGCTTTTTGAAAAGCGAAAGTTGTCTGACACCTGGATTCCTTTTAGGAATAGTGAATTGCCCTTTCAAGAGGT
>NW_025873945.1:0-1856 GCF_002878395.1 Capsicum annuum | reverse complement strand
AATGTCCGAAAGGAACATTGAATGCTGTCTTGTATTTATCCTTTTCGACAATTTGAATTTGCCAGAAACCGGATTTCATGTCGAACTTGCTATAAAGGTTAGCTTTATAAGTTCGTTTCAGAAGATCCCTTTTGTTGGGAATTGGATGTCTAATCCATTTAAGGACTGCATTTAGGGGCTTATAGTTTATTACAAGCCTGGGTGTTCCTCTTTCTTTTTCAGCACTGTTATTAACATAAAAGGCTGAGCAACTCCATGGGGAGTTAGAAGGGCGGATGATTCCTTTTTCTAGGAGATGATTGATCTCTGTTTTACAGATTTCCATCATCGCATGATTCATTTGGATTGGTCTGGCTTTAGTGGGGATGTCTTGTTCATCGAAACCAGATATGTAAGGAATTTCAACGAGATGTCGTTTGCGTTCCCAAAAAGCATTTGGCAGTTCGGAGCAGATCTCGTTTTCAAACTTTTTCTGGAGAGTGGTTATTTTGTTAACCATCTCCGGGGTTTTTAGAGTGAGCTCAATGCGTTTGAGTTGAACATCTTGTTGTAAAAAGGCAAGATGAGAAGAAAGTCGGTTGATCTTAAAGACGGTTTCATCTTTAATGCGCTGCTGCTCGTGAGAGGAGAGCGGCCATAGTAAAGGGAAGAACAGATCAGTATCCATCAAGGTAGTCCGAATACCATCGTAATTACTTTGGTAAGGTCTGATCTGGTTGATAAAGGGGATTCCCAATATGATATCTTCGGTGATATCTTCTGTAATGACAAAGTCGTTAATAAGGCAGACGCCATTGTTACAAACATGAGCTTTGCGAAGTTGATAATCAATTCGCATTTTCTCGCCTGTGGCAGAGTACAATTTTGAAGTACTCTTTTGCAGATACCGAGTGGGTACGAGGCCTTTGACAATACAATTACTGTCAGCACCAGTATCAAAAAGCGCTACTTTGTTTATTACAAAGTCTTTGGCAATAACGATTTTTACAGCAATGTGTTCGCTGTAAGCCTTGATGGCTGCGATTGCCGTGGAAGTGGACGGGATAGTCGAGATATCTTCTCCGGGGAAAGACATTGGCTCTTGGAGATGATCAGTTGGAAGGCTGAGTTCCGGAGATGTAGGGGGAAGAGCTTTTGGTGAAGCTGTGTGTAGGACTTGGTCAGTCAGAACGTGTAGTTCGACTTGATCAAGTCGGACCTTTAGGTTTTTGATTTCTCCCTTTAATGAAGAGATTTCTCCTTTGAGGTCTGCAATAGAGGGTTCTGACGGAGGATTGAATTTAGCCATTACTCTTGTCATGGAGAAAGGCTGGACAATTGGTTTGGTTTTAGAAGGGCCTTCTTCGGAAGAAAGCACTAAACGTTTGAGCTCCTGGAGATACTTACTCCGCAGCTCGTCATCGTTGATATGTTCAATGATATCGAACAAAATCTCTTTTGGCTTATCTGTTATGACATTGATAGTTTTTCTAGAACAAGTACAGAAAGTGCCATTGCACTCGCAGTCTTGCCCAGATTGGGAGCTATCGGACTCGTAAGCGGCGTTGATGTAATCTTCGTCGCTATAGTCATCCTCGGAAGAGGAATAAGAGTCTGATGCCTCAGAGGGGTCCTCCATTATGGAGAAGAGCTTTTCTTTGGCATCATCAGGCAAATCAAGAAGATTAATCTTCTTCTTTTTACTCGATGTGCACTCTTTTGCTCTATGGCCGGTTTTACCGCAAGTCCAACAGGTATCCTTGGATTTGGAAGAAGACTTGCGCCTGGTTTTTCGACGAGGTTTATTTGCTTCCTTATAGGAACTTGATTCCTTATAGGAACTCTTTCGTTTTGGATAAGACCTCTTATGACGCCTG
>NW_025873944.1:0-1174 GCF_002878395.1 Capsicum annuum | reverse complement strand
GTCTATGCACATACGAAAGGACCTATCCTTCTTTCACACAAAGAGCACGGGTGAACCCCATGGGGAAACACTAGCACAAATAAAACCTTTGTCTAGGAGGTCTGCAAGTTGTTCCTTTAGCTCCGTTAGTTCTGCGGGAGCCATTCTATATGGTGGAATAGAAATAGGATGAGTGTCTGGCAACAAATCAATGCCAAAATCTATCTCCCTATCGGGGGGTATCCCTGGGAGATCTTCAAGAAAGACTTCTGGGAATTCATTCACTATAGGGACTGACTGCAGAGGATGATTTTCCATTTTTGAATCTTTTACTCAGATTAGATAGTACATATAGCCTTTGGAGATAAGATTTCGGGCTCTAAGACAAGAGATAAAGTTAACTTTTTGTTCCATAAAACTCCCTACCCATACAATTGGTGTCTCATTCAGGAAAGAAAAAGTGACCTTTTGGGTCCTGCATTCGAGTGTGGCATAGCACGAATGGAGCCAGTTCATCCTAAGGATGGCATTAAAATCTATCATATAAAGTTCTATAAGGTCTGCTATAGTTTCCCTACTATGAATAGAAATGACACATTTTCTATACAACCTTCTAGCAACAACAGAGTCAACTATAGGAGTAGAAACAGAGAAGGGTTCTACAATAACTTCGGGCTCAAACCTGAAAACAATAGCCACATAAGGGGTCACATAAGATAAAGTAGACCCAGGATAAAGCAATGCAAAAACATCACGATAAAAGATTCGTAACATATCGGTGACAACATCTGGTGAAGCTTCCTCCTCCTGGCGATTAGTCAACGAATATAACCGATTGCGACTGCTCCCAGTAGCTGAAGGGGCACCCTTAGGAAAACGAGCTATGGAGGCGGCTCAGGACTTAGCCCCCCCTCCCTATGTTTCCTCTAGCAGAAGGTCAATCTCTTTGAAGGTGACCCACTTTTCCACAAGTATAACAGTTTCTCCCCTTATATCCAGCACTTTCCTAGATGATTCCTTCCGTAAAACTCACACTGCAGATAAGTTAGATACTGCTGGGACACACTGCCCTGAGAATGTGTACCTAAAGCTTTGGATCCATGAGGAGTCTATCAACACAGAGTTTGTCTGTCTGTCGGTGGTCTGGATGCTGGGGCGCTGGCTGCTGACTGTACATTATTCCAAAACTTCTTCT
>NW_025873943.1:0-2549 GCF_002878395.1 Capsicum annuum | reverse complement strand
ATGCAGAAACTTCCACAAGGTTAAATCTAAAAACAATACTGTATACGGAAAACTGGATGCTGGAAAACAACTGTCTGAAAAACACTCTAGTCTGATAAGCCTCTAAACTGTCTGAAATATGGAGTTGATGGGACAAGTCCCCAACTAATTCCGACTGACTGCTGAAATAACTAAAATGCTAAAAATAATCATGTCCTCAAAATATAAGGACTCACCACTTTGCTGTCTGCTGAGAAGCTGTACTACTGAGGATGCTCTGGGGCCTGTGCATCTGAACCTATGATATAAGACATCATAACATAAAAAACATGTGTCAGTTCTTTGAATGTACTGGTAAGCTCAGTGAGGTAGGCTGGAATGCATGAGTTCATAATGCATGAACAATACTAACTGAATAACATGGATATGACTGAATGGGAATGTATGTAGAAATACGTAGACTGTAATTGAAATTATAATGATATCAGATACTGAGTTTGAATACTAATTTACTGATATCTGAATTTATTGATACTGTATTACTGATTACCTGGATGACTGTATCTGACAATCCCGAAGTCTGTAAAATTATACTGAGTTCTAATCTGAGACTGAATCTGAAACTGAGACTGTGGGAGGTAATCATCTAATCGACGTGCCCTTTTTCTAAATAGATTTTAGGGTCCAACCTGTAACCCTAATTGGAAGAGTGTCAATACCGTGCCACGGGTAAAGACAACTGAAGAGATACCCTCATCTAGCAGGTACTTAAATGAGAATGGTGGAACCCTCAACTAACAGGTTAAAACACCTCATCATCCCTCGAATGGCAGGTTTGATGTCTCAACCTACATTGGATACGTAGTTTTGGAACGCAAGGATTGCTTATAAGAATCACACCCTCTACTGGCAGGTGAGTCCCCATCCTTGGGTTCACTCGATGCTTAATCCTACTCCCAACAGAATAGACAGTGAATTGATTTCCTAGTTCATACTAGGCTTGACTAAACTATTACTGGACTAGATTAGTACTGAGTTTCCTGGATTCTGAATTGACTAAAAGTACCACTAATCGTGACCTGACTGAGACTATTCTGTAACTGACACTGGATCTAGGTATACAGCTAAATTATCGGGTATGAAATACCCCCAGGACTTGATAGGGTAAAGAGTAAAGAATAACATAAATCTTGAAGGCACAACAATGGCCACATGTTCATAATTCACTTTCTAAGGTATTTCATCAAACACTTGTAAATCTTGAACTTGTACATGTATAAAGATGCATGCTATCATGTCATAAGTACACTAACAATTTACATAGTCATTCTGGCAAAATACCTTTAAGGCATAACTTTAACATGGGAGTCATTTAGACATGTAGATCTTTCATGAGTTCATAATTAAGATCAACAACGAATCAAATTGCACAATTAATTCACTTAGGCATTTTGGCAAACACATGGGAGGCATCACATTATACTTGGGCATGAATAATAATTCAATACATCATGGCTACATTAATCACTTCAATTTCAAAGATTTCAACCTACATGCTAACATAAATTCATGAAATTCATTAAAGACATCATCTTGGAAATCACATAACAAGATTAACATGAATACAAAAAACCCACAACATGGAAATCATGATTTATGATCTTTAAAAAGGGTTTCTTGAACTCCAAGGGTGAAAGGGCCCTTGGATGAACACTTCACATACCTTTATGCTTGTTTTTTAGAAGATAGATGGTAGAATTCTTGAGATTTGAATCTTGAATTAAAAGCCTTAATGCTTGTTCTAGAGAGAGTTTGAGAGAAAGTGAGTATATTTTGGTGAATGGGGGCTTAATTTTGTATTTTTAGGTGAATAAGGGTGGAGAAATTGTCCCATTTACCCCCATAACCCATAACTGAAATTTGCTGAACTGGGTTTCCCCTCACGTCGCGACCCCTACTTAGGTTGACTACCTATCGCGACGCGACCCCTAGCTGGGTTGACTGGGCCTCGCGACATGGGGCCATCGTAATCCCTCACTGTTTTTAGCATCTAAACTCATCCTTACTCTAGTCGAAAACACTCAAAACTCATCCGAGATAGCCTACAAGTGACCCTGATCATAAATCAATTTAAAAATCAACTAACTAAGGCTGAGAAGGTCGTGAACTAGGATTTCCAAACTACGAAGGCTAAAATGACTCTAAGTATAAATACTTAACTGAATTTTTTTCAAAGTCTGGGACCCCTTAGTAGGCTTTAAAGGACTGGGTCAAGATTAGAATTTTGCGGGGTCTTACAGATATCAAAGTCCATCCTCTATGAACTGTTGCATAGGACCTAGCCCACTTTTCGTAATTTGCCAATTTTAAATTTTTCTTCACTCTAATATCAACTGCCTCTATCATTTTTATTAACTTGTGAAATTCAGACTTTGAATATGATTTGGTCATTGTATAAAAGATCTCCGATAACGCATCATGTGACTTTCTGTAAAGTTTTTTCACGTTCCTCCATAGATGCCCCATACATGCATAATGCGGTACATCTTTGTGCACATCACCAACAACCT
>NW_025873942.1:0-1078 GCF_002878395.1 Capsicum annuum | reverse complement strand
ATTCAGAAATAACTTACTTAAGTGTATATTGATGTTCTCCTTTGGGCGAAACATCAAAATACAACTTTAAACATAATGATGCTTAAAATATATTTAACACAAAACGATAATATTTAATGCATCAACTAATAATATTTATCATCTTTGGATAAATAAATAAAACTAACGATACATCAAAATTATCTCTTTAATATTTATTGGTCATACGAACAAATAATTGTAACACCCTAATTTTCTGAATCGAAATGCTACACGATGCTCATGACCCCGAAGGACCACAAGCTAACCCATGACTGATATTTGTACCTATATACTGCATCATATATCATAAAATGCAGAAACATGAACATGAAAGACCATAAGGTTTGAAATGAATAAACGTCTGATAACAAAATATTAAGGTATAACAATACCAAAACAAGTCATAAATACTGAAAATAATGAGATCTGAATATCTAATCTGACATCTAGTCTAAAAGCCTCTAACTGAACTGAATAAGGAGTTGAAGGAACATGTCTCCAACTAACTCTATCTAGAAACTGAATAGTAAATGTAGCAATAATCATATCGTCCTCGAATGAGAAGGATTCATTGCAAACTCTGAACACTGAAATGCTACTGCTGATCTGGAGCTCGTGCCTCTAAACCTATGGTGTAACATAAGAGAAATCACCATAGAACAAATGCTTCAGTATGTCTAAATGTACTGAGTATACGAGTAAGGTAGGCTAAATGCTAAGGGTTATAAGCATGAACAATGTTGACTAATATAAACGTGAGAATACATACATACATACATACATACATACATAATTGTAACTGAACTCGTAGAGATACTGACTACTGAATACTGACAACATGAGTGTACTGATACTAAGATACTGAATAGATGAATGACTATTTCTGACAGTTCGAATTATGAAAAACTGGTCTGGTTGACTGTGTCTGACAGTCCTGAAGCTGAATACTGATATCGTGAATTTTGATAACTGATATGACTGCTACATGAGTTTAAAAAATTGATATAACTGATATAACTATGATGATCAGCCTAACCGATGTAACTGATACTGAGCG
>NW_025873941.1:0-7122 GCF_002878395.1 Capsicum annuum | reverse complement strand
ATGCCCCACGTATGCCGTTATAGCTAAGCTGGGGTCCAATCTCTGCCTCGACTGGAGGGGTGTCAATACCGTGCCACGGGTAAGGACAGCCTGTGAGTGACCCTTATCTGGTGGATACTCAATGAGAATGGTGGGAACCCTAAACTAATGGGTTAAGCCACCTCTTCAACCCTAATCTGACAGGTTAAGATGTCTCAACCTACGCTGGCTACATAGTTCTGGAACACAAAGATAACTACTAAGAATCACCCCCTAAACTAGTGGGTGAGTTTCCATCCTTGGGTTCACTCGGTGATAACCTCTACTCCCATCTGGAGGGACTGGACATGAATAACTGACTGTGCATGACTTAATCTTACTCAATTTCATTGAATAGCAGAATGTTACTGATATCTGACAACTGACTAAGATCATGAGATTTTCCTGAGTCACATGACTGACTGAAGTCTATGGAATCATAGCTTGAGTTTGAATATCGTGAAACATGACATAGATCGAGGCACACAACTATAGTTTTTGGGTACAAGTACCCCCAGGACTCAATAGGAGGAAACTGACACACATGACATGACTTGATCAAAAGATTTGAGTCCACAATTCACAATATCATAAGTAAGGCTTTCATAATAAGAATGATTCTCAACAAACTATCACATGATCGGGAATGCACACAACATGTATATACTTGCATGGCTTCAATAACATGGTCATTCCATATCGTAACAATATCATGAGCATCTTGTACAACTTCTTTAATTAAAGACAATAGCATGGGGATCACGTTGAACATAAACTTAGAACATGGAATAGTCATTTAGGACTTATTATGTCATAAAAGAATGATTTGTATTCCCTTAGGTATTTTCAAAAACACCTTACATGCACATCTTAGGCATAGGTGGATTCATCAAGATAACAAATATTCAACCACCAATTTCACATATTTATACATTAAATACCACCATATCCTCACAATAAACATACAAAGATCCCATCTTAGGCATCATCAAACTCCAACAACACGAACATCAACCACCACCAACATAAACATCGTGATACAAAATTTAGAAGTTGATTTTTGAGCTTCATGGATGAAAGGAGTCCATGAATCAACTCACGCATACCTTAGAAGGAAGATTCTTGATGATTGACGGAGGAATTTCCTTGAAATTGGATCTTTAAGCTTAGTTACGCAACCCTAGTTGTTTTTTCTCTTTTAGTGCTCTTGGATGATAAGCTTTGAGATGATAATTGGGTTGTAAAATGTTTAGAAGCTATATATTTCGTAGGGTTAAGTTTAGGGACGTGTAAGAAGTGTTAAAAGACTTTATTACCTTTGAAATAACTCAAAACGGAGTGTTTTTGGCACCTAGAACTGACTTAGGCGGTGCCCAAGTGATTCCCTAAG
Source organism: Capsicum annuum (assembly GCF_002878395.1). Lineage (NCBI taxonomy): Eukaryota > Viridiplantae > Streptophyta > Magnoliopsida > Solanales > Solanaceae > Capsicum > Capsicum annuum. The sequence continues at coordinate 5,714 of NW_025873941.1, read as the reverse complement.
CTAGGTTGGGCGGCGCCTAACCAATCGCCTATGTTTGGTTGGGAGGCACCTAACCAATCGCCTATCCTTACTGTCTCTCACAAAAATGGGCATAACTTTTTGCTCGGGTTTTGGATTAAGGCATAATTGGTATCGTTAGAAAGCTAATTCGATTCTATACAGTTTGGTAGGTCTAAATCATCCAAAATACTACATTAACATTGAGTTATTCTTATACAAAATGACCTTGCAAAATCAAACACTAAAACTTGATGGTTTCAAAAACTCTTAGCTTGTATTACCTTAAGTGACTCATACGAACATGCTTAATGCATTATAAGCTATCCTATCAATGGGATATTCATTGTAAGTCATGTACTCAAGTATGAATCACAAGATAGGAGATTTCATATGTAGGAATACTTATTCACATCCTAGCTTAGAAACATGCGGGGTATTACAATATCTCCCCCTTGGGAACATTCGTCCTCGAATGAAAACCTCAACTGAACATGAAGAACTGCAGCTTGATCACATGACTAACATGCTAAACATACTGAACTCGTGCATATCTGATGCACGAAAAACTGACATATGAATGCATGACTGAGTATAAAATGGTTAATAGGTAACAAGTTTATACTGGAAACATGAACGTGAAACTGAATAAGCTTAAGGAGAACTGTTACCTTGAGCTTGATCTTAATTGGCGGGGAAGAGGTGAGGATACTTGTTAGGCATATCTACTTCTGCTTCCCAAGTAGCTCCCTCATGAGACTGATTTCACCAAGGAACCTTGACTAGAGGGACTTCTTTGTTCCTCAATCTACGAGTTTGATAATCTTAGATTTCGACTAGAATCTCTTCGTAAGAGAGGCTGTTCTGAATGTCGATGCTCTGAATAGGGACAACAACTGCTGGGTCACCTATGCACTTATTTAGCAAAGAGACATGGAAGACTGGATGGACTGAGGCTAGATCTAAAGGCAACTCAAGCTCATGAGCTACCTTGCTGAAACGACAAAGAATTCTTAAGGGATCGATATATCAGGGACTGAGTTTCCCTTTCTTGTTGAACCTCTTCATTCCCTTCATGGGAGAGATCTTAAGATAGACATAGTTATTGACCTCAAACTCGAGATCCTTTCTACGAACATCTGCATAGGAATTCTTTCGGCTCTGAGCAGTCCAGAGTCTCTCTCTGATCAACTGAACTTTCTCTAAGGTGTCGAATACTAAGTCAGGACCTATGATTGAGGACTCACTAACTTTGAACCAACCAATCGAAGATTTACATATCCTACCGTAGAGAGCTTTGAATGGAGCCATCTGAATACTAGAATGATAGCTATTCTTGTATGCAAACTCAATCAAAGGCAAGTGGTTGTCCCAACTTCCCTTGAAGTCAATTGCATACGCCCTTAGCATATCTTCAAGAGTCTGAATGGTCCTCTCTTCTTGACCATCTGTCTGAGGAGGAAATGCTGTGCTGAGATGGACTTGGGTACCGAGACCCTTTTAGAACACTTTCCAAAAGTGAGAAGTGAACTGGGTACCTCTGTCTGAGATGATAGATAATGAAACACTGTGTAACCTAAGTAACTCCCTGATATAGAGCTTGGCATAATCCTCGGCGGATTAAGAAGTATGAATAGGAAGGAAATGAGATGACTTGGTCATTCTAAGTATAATAACCCAGACTAAATCATGATGATGATGAGTTCTAGGCAAACCCGTCACGAAGTCCATGTTAACTTCTTCCCACTTCCAAGTAGGAATGGTGAACTCTTGCATGGAACCACTAGGTTTCTGATGCTCTATCTTAACCTGCTGACATATAGAGCACTTATCCACAAAATCTACAACATCTCTTTTCATCCCACTCCACCAATAGATCTCTCGCATATTGAGGTACATCTTAGTGGCCCCTGGATGAATAGAGTATCTCCCACCATGCACTTCTACAAGAATTCACTACCTCAATTCATCTACACCTGGAATACATAAACGACTCTCACAACGAAGAACACCACCTCCCCCTTGGGAGAAAACCTCAACTTTCTGATTTTGAACTGACTCTTTGATCTTGACAAGGCTAGGATCCCTGTCTTATTTCTCTTTTACCTCAGAAACTAGAGATGACTCTAAACTACTATGAACACATACACCACCCTCTGAAGAATCGACTAAGCGAACACCTAGTCTGGCAAGCTGATGGATCTCCTAAGCCATCTTTTTCTTACTATCCTCAACGTTAGAAATACTACCCATGGAGAGTCAACTGAGAGCGTCGGCCATAATATTGGCCTTGCCCGGTTGATAAAGAACACTCATGTCGTAATCCTTTAAGAGTTTTAACCACCTTCTCTGGTGAAGATTGAGATCTTTCTGGGTAAAGAAGTACTGGAGGGTTTTATGGTCTGTGAAGACATCTACATGAACTCCATAGAGATAATGCCTCCAAATCTACCAGGCAAAAACTACCGCTGTTAACTCAAGATCATGAGTAGGATAATTTTTCTCATATGGCCTTAACTGTCTGGAGGCGTAGGCTATGACCTTACCATAATGCATGAGGATACAACCTAAACCCACTCAGGATGTATCACAATAGACTACAAAACCGTTTGAACCATCTAGAATAGCTAAAACTGGAGTTGAGGTAAGTCGAGTCTTCAACTCTTGAAAGCTCTTCTCGCATGAATCTGACCACTGAAACTTAATCTTTTTCTGATTCAATCTGTACATGGGAGATGCAATAGAAGAAAATCCCTCAACAAACCATCTGTAATAGCCAGCCAAAGCCAAGAAACTCCTAATATCTGATGGAGATACGGGTCTGGGACAGTCTCTTACTACCTCGGTTTTCTTAGGATCTACTCTAATTCCATCACCAAAAATAATATGGCCAAGGAATGCTACTGATCTTAGCCAAAATTCGCACTTACTGAACTTAGCGAATAGCTGGTGATCCTTGAGATGGTCTGTATAATCACGCTCTGTGCGAGAATAGATCAAAATATCATATATAAAGAATATGACAAATATGTCCAAGTACTCTTTGAACACGGTTCATCAAATCCATAAAAGCTGCAGCGGCATTGGTAAGACCAAATGACATGACTAAAAATTTGAAGTGACCATACCGAGTACGGAAGGCTGTCTTCGAAATGTCACATTCTCTAACTCTGAGTTGATGATAGCCTGATCTGAGGTATATCTTGGAGAAGTAACTGGAACCCTGAATTTGGTTGAATAGATCATCAATCTTTGGAAGAGAATATCCGTTCTTGATTGTGACCTTGTTGAATTAATAGTAATCAATACACATCCTGAGAGAACCATCTTTCTTATGCATGAATAATACTGGCGCACCCCATGGGGAAATGCTGGGTCTAATGAATCCTTTATGTAAGAGATCCTTCAACTGATCTTTCAGTTCCTTGAGTTCTACTGGTGCCATTCTGTATGGCTAAATAGAAATAGGTTGAGTATCCGGAAGAAGGTCTATACCGAAGTCTATTTCCCTTTTGGAAGGAATGCCTGGAAGATTTTTGGGAAAGACATTTGAGTATTCATTAACAATAAGGACTATTTTGAGGTTGGGAGATTCAGAACTGGAATCTTTAACATGCACGAAATGATGCACACACCCCTTAGAAATCATTTTCCTTGCCCGAAGGCAGGAAACAAGTTGACCCCTGAACGCTGAAATGCTACCCTTCCACTCTAGGATGAGCTCATTCGGGAACTGAAATTGAACTATCCTATTTCAGCAGTCGACTGTGGCATAGCAGGAATGAAGCCAATCCATGTCGAGAATGACACAAAATCAGTCATCTCTAACTCCACTAAATCTGCTGACGTAGATTTCTGAGATATCATAACCGGGCAAATCCTGTATGCCCACCGGGCTATGATGGTTTTAACCACTGAGGTAGAGATTGAGAAGGGCTCTTCTAGGACTCCAGGACTGACTCCAAAATCGCCTACTATGTATAGAGTAACAAAATACAAAGATGCACCTGGGTCTAGCAAAGCATAAACATGAACATGGAAAATCTATAACGTACCAGTAAAGACATCAAGAGAATTTTCCTGATCCTACCGGGACTGGAGAACATAGAGTTTGTTTGGGCGTTGCCCACTGGTAACACTGGAAATGGCACCCTACTGGTTTGGGCAACTGGACTGAGCTGCAGAATGATTTTGCTGACCCTGAAGACTTGAATGCAGACACTCCTTAATCCTGTGGCCTGGCTTGCGATAACCAAAACAGACATAACTACCGGCTCTGCAAATGCCCTTGTGGTTCTTACCATAAGTCTGATAAAGGGGATTCATTCGGGCACTGCTAACACTGCCCTGAGATTAAGAGCCTGGCGCTTTGTCTCTATTGTCGTCTCTGAACTTCGGCACTGGAGTGCTGGCAGAGGAAGAAGCTGGAATGGATGACTTAGAGAAAAACTGTGAACGGTTTCCTCCATCTGACTTGGGGTGAGCAAAGTTGAAGTTACCTGACCTTGCTCTCTTGCTCTGCCTCTCCCTTATCTTAAAATTCTACTCTTCTACTTGCTGGGCATGGGTCATGAGTCTGGCTAAGGTCATATCATCGATCAGCATCGCAGACCTACACTCATTTACCATGCTATCATTGACCCTTGACATAAACTAGCTCATCTTAGCTCTATTGTCTGCAACCATATGAGGAGCATACCTGGCTAGATGAGTAAATCTAAGAGAATACTCCCTAACCGTCATATTCCCCTGCCTGAGGTTGATGAAGTCAAGAACTTTGGCTTTCCTCAGATCTTGGGGAAAGAATATGTCTAAGAAGGCCGTGACAAATTCCTCCCACTCGATAGGGCCTGTATCATCTAACCTCTCAAACTTCCACTATTTGTACCAATCATGAGCAACATCCTGTAACTGGTAGGTGGCTAACCCAACACTCTCAATAGAAGTAACACCCATGATGTCAATGACCTTCTGGACTTGGTCAATGAACTCCTGAGGGTCCTCATCAGACTTAAACCCATGAAAAGATGGAGGGTTTATCCGGGTGAAGTCTCGAACCCTAGCTACTTTGGAATTGGCCACTAGATTGGCCAGAATGACTAGTGGCCGTTCATTATGTGTAGCCATGGACTGAGCAAGTTTGGTAAATGCGGCTCTAAACTCCGCAAGGGAATCATGTTCGCCCAAAGGATCTTTGGGCTGAGGAGCTGGCTGGTTTCTTCTCTTTGGGGCTATGGCCTGGAATAAGAGAAGAATAGATTAGACTAAGAGTTTAAATTGTGATTATGCTCACTAGCATGACATGAATAATAAAGAAAGGGGACTGTTCCTAAAACATCTTATAGCCTCCCGCACATAAATGTGGCGCACAACACACCCATGTATAAGACTCTACTAGATGCGGGTTTCAGACTTTCCAGGACTCTATTGAACCTTAGGCTCTGATACCAAGTTTGTTACACCCCGATTCCCTAAACCAAAATGCTACACGGTGCTTATGACCCCGAGGGACCACAAGCTAATCCATTACTGATATCTGTACCTGTATACTGCAAATCATGATATAATAATGCGAAATACATAGAACTGTAAGGCCATAAGGCTCAACAGAATAAAATCATGTGGGTGAAAATACCCAAAACAACTCAATCTGAAAGCTAAGTTTGAACGTAAATCTAAACGTAAATCTGAAAGCCTCTAAATTATCTGAATAAGAG
>NW_025873940.1:0-2808 GCF_002878395.1 Capsicum annuum | reverse complement strand
TAGCTGAATATTGGATCTACAAAGCTAAACTGTACTTAGTCTGAATAGCTGGGCTGAGATTTTTGAGTTTTATGCATAGGAGATAAGAACTAACTAAGTATAATGAGGTATCTAAGCATGGATTCATGAAGTCTGTATTATTTACGAATGCAATACCAAGTGTACGACATGGATCTGATGTATTCTATAAACTGGGGTACTGAAACACTGATAACTAAGTACTGATAACCTGAATGCTATGGTAAAGCATGTCTGGAACTGAATTGAGTTTCAAATATGGTTATTGAACTGAAGATGACATTATAACTAAGCTTATAGCTAGTACAGAAGTACTGAATTCAAGGACTGAATACTGGTCACTGAGTGCTGAATACTAAAACTATAATTGAGTTGGCAACTGAGTTTTTGATGGCTACATGTTGGGGACTAACATAAGTCAAGGATCTAAATGTACATTTACACTTTGTACTTTCCCAACTTCTAAATACGACACCTTGCTAGACGTTTACTTGTATAGTTATCATGACATTCAAGCATATCTTCACAACTACACCCTCGTGCATAGTAAGTATGCAACAATCTTCTCTTATTTAAATAACTGCTCATCACTACACTGCTCCATAAGGAGAGCTAACTGGAGGAGTAAATGAGGAGGACCTGAAACATGAATAAATACAAACTAAACTTGGTACATGACTAAAACTTGAGGAATAAAATATCAATAGTTTGGATTTACCAATAAGGTCTGAACTGAGGATATATATGACATAGTCTAAATGTATCTGATCTGTAGGGTCATTGCATGATTCATGGAAGCTAAGTATACTGGCAAGCATGATATGCGTACATGAGTCATGAGCTTTGTGACTTGAGTCTAGAGTTTTCTGTACTCATGGAATATGATTCGAATACTGAGGGAGCGAGAACTAAACCCCTTATACCGGGAACTGAAGGCGCACATAATCCCATGGAAAGTGTGTGAAAGTAGATTGTTCTCATGGAACATGACTCGTACTATGGAGTAAAAGGGACTCCTTATGCTGGAAATTGAATTCATACATGATTATAGTTCGTAACCATAGAGTTGGTATGTAATGCCTGAGTTGGTTTCATGATAGCTGAAGTGAAAAACTCTGCACTGAGATGAGAATGGGTCTGGCATTGTCTCCCCTTACTGCTTTCTATACATACTTGGTCTACTATTGAAATCTGAGGGCCTGTCTTAGGTACTTGATCTACCATCACATACCTACATTATGTTCAACACCTGTCTATCTTACTAAAGACATCATTTAAATATTTTTCCTCATATACTGCTAATATCATATTCACACCTTCATGCTTAATTTTGAGTCAATAAATTTAAGTTTTTAGCTCGTACTGTTCAAGCCTACTGATCCAATCCCCATGAATACATAATCTAATCAAATAGAATAATACTATCCCAAATCTACTACTGCTAAACTTCTAGGTTAATTAATCAGTTCTCATAATCATGAATAAAATCTGTACGACCTTGCAACAATAATGAACTGATGGTATACTGTTTGAGTCTGTTGCTAATCTCAGAATAGACCATAGGGATTGTCTGAGAAAGCCTTGTCTTTAGGACTTTGAACTTCACTGTTTCTATTACCTTGAAAGTAAGGTAAAGTGAACATGAGGGGTAAATGATATGAATCTACATGGTTTCCTTAAAGAAACTTGCTATAGCATGATCTTGAGACATGAAAGAAGGGAAACTGTTCCTAAAACATCTCATAGCCTCTTGCACCTAAGTATGGTGCACAACACACCCATGTACTAGACTCTACTTGATGCAGCTTTCAGACTTCCTAGGACACTTTTGAACCTTAGGCTCTAATACCAAGTTTGTAACACCCCAATTTTTAGAACCGAAATGCTACACGGTGCTCATGACCCCGAAGGACCACAAGCTAACCTATGACTGATATCTACACCTGTAAACTGCATAATATCTCATAAAATATGTGGAAACATGAACTGTAAGGCCATAAGGTTCAATACTAATACATATTTTAAAAATATGGTATAACAATACCAAAAAGAAATATAAATACTAAAGTTTGAACATCTAATCTGACATCTAGTCTGAAAGCCTCTAAATGAACTGAATAAGGAGTTGATGGGACATGTATCCAACTAACTCCAACTACTAAAATAAACTGAAAACTGAAATAGAAACAAAAACATTATGTCCTCGAAGAATGAGGACTCATGTCTAACTCTGACTGCTGATCTAGAATCTACTACTGATTTGGAGCTCATGCCTCTAAAACTATGGTGTAATATAAGAGAAAGCACCATAGCGCAAATGCATCAGTACGTCTGAATGTACTAAGTAAACGAGTGAGGTAGGCTAAATGTAAAGGTTATATGCATGAAAAATACTGACTGATATGAAGGTGAGAGTACATACATGCATATGTAACTGTAACTAAACTCGAGGATATACTGACTACTGAGTCTGAATATTGACAACATGAGTGTACTGATAATGAGATTCTGAAAGACTGAGCTTACTGATATTGATATGTAAATCACTAATAAGTGATGGATATGATACTGCATTACTGATATACTAAGAGACTGATATTTCATTACTGATAAATGAATGATTGTTTTTCACAGTTCGAATTATGAAGAACTGGTCTGATTGACTGTGTCTTATAGTCCTGAAGCAGAGTACTGATAGCATGAGTTCTGATGACTATTTTGATTGATAGCATAATACTATATCTCACAGTCCATAAATCTAAAGGACACAATCTAAGTTTCATTATATTT
>NW_025873939.1:0-4051 GCF_002878395.1 Capsicum annuum | reverse complement strand
TGTTAAAAGACTTAATTACCCTCAAAATAACTCAAAACGGAGGGTTTAAGTCACTTGAAACCATAAGATATGCGCCGCATATGATATCGCATATAATTACATAGGCGCCGCATATGATATCTCCTATATCTACATAGGCGCCGCATATGATATCGCCTATATTTATATAGGCGCCGTATATACTATCACATATGCTTTCCAGTGTCCATGTGCGATTGGTTAGGCGACCCACTCTACTTCGCAAAGCCATAACTCCTAGCTCGGGTGTCGGATTTTGATGAAATTGGTATCATTGGAAAGATAATTCGATTATCTATAATTTGGTGGATAGCAATATGCAGAAATACCATATTAACATTGAGTTATACTCATTCAAATATGACCCTTATGAAATCGAACACTAAAACTTGATGGATTCAAAAACTCTTAGCTTTATTACCTTAAGTGACTCATATGAACATGCTTAACGCATCATAAGCTATCTTATCGCTAGGATACTCATTGTAAGTCATGTACGCAAGTATGAATCACGGGATAGGAGATTTCATATGTAGGAAAAATCGGTTCATCTCCTAGCTTAGAAACATGCGGGGTATTACAATATCTCCCCCTTGGGAACATTCGTCCTTGAATGGAAATTAACTGAGGTGGGAGAGATGATAAGATGAAGTACATATAATAAATACACTATTGAAATATGGGTTCATGACTAACATGACTGAAAGCTGAGCACAACATACTGAACATGCATATCTGATGCATGGGAAGCTGATTCATGAATATAAGACTGAGGATTCTAATAAAGTGAGTTTTCTCAAAATGAGAATGCATATCTGATGCACAACTGAAAGACTAAATCCATGCATATCTTATGCATGATTACATGACTGACATGATATATAAATGTATGAGTGAAGATACTGATAAATAGTACTTTCTTTACTAAACACGTATATCTAATGTATGAATATCTGACTGAGCTGACTATTGAAAGATTGACTGATTATGCCATGGAACTTTATAACTAATTTATAAAGGGAACATGAAAGCATTAAGAAAAGGTGGGGTATCTCCCCCTTGGGACACTATGTCCCTCTAGGAATGTTTACCTTGCTGAGATACTGGGGTGATGCACAGGGCATCTACGAACTAGATTATAACAAAACATTGGAGAGCTGATACTAATGCATGATGTATGAAATGAAGTAGACCTACTAATGTTACTGACTACTCATGTGGAAACATAAGCTCAAACGAGCGCAAGATATCTAACAATGGGTACAATGATCATGAAAAACTTATAACGTACCCGAATCTAGGTTGGGGAAACTTTCTGGATCATAGTGAGTCTGGAGTAAATAGAGTCGATTCTGATGCTGAAAATTGTTGGTACTGGGATTTGCGGCCTGCTCACGCAAATCTCTACCTTTCTGAGCTAACACTTTATACTCGCGCATTCTGTGGCCTGGCTTACCGCACCCAAAACATACCTGACTATTAGCTCTATATGAACCTAGATAATTTTTGCCACACTCTCCACAAAGCGGATAAGTACACTCACTTCTAACACTACTCTGGGCTTTGGAGACTGGCGCCCCACCATGACTAACATCTCTAAAGTTAGGTATGGGCACACTATCTGAAGATGGAACAAGGGCTAAATTTTTCTGACTATGGTGAGAACGATTACCACCCTGTGACCCAGCCAGAGAAAAGCTGTAACTACCTATTGTGAATCTCTTATTAGATCTCTCCCTCTCCTTAGACTTATCTACCTCTATCTGCTGAGCATGCATCATTAACCTAGAAAGGTCCATGTCTCTATTGAGCATAGCTGTTCTACAGTCTTTTAATACTAACCCGGACACACCAGTCACAAACTTAAGACAATACTCCTTCACTGTCATAGAGCCTTGTCTTAGGTTCATAAACTCTTCTACCTTAGCTTCTCTCATCTCTAACGGAAAAAAATTATCTAAGAAGGCATCCTGAAATATTTTCCAAGTCATGGGAGTTGCATCCTTCCCTCTACTCTTCTTCCACAACACTACCCAATCATGAGCAATATCTTTCAGCCTATAGGACGCTAATTTCACACTCTCCTCCTCTGACACATGCATGATTTGGGTGATCTTCTTTACCTCTTCTAAATACAGTTGTGGGTCCTTACCTATTACTGACCCAAAGAATTCTGGAGGGTTCATTCTTATAAAATTTCTGATTCTGGCTGCAGCTGAATCCCCATCTTGCTGGGGTGGGGCTGCAGTCTGTCGGTTGCCCTGAACACTAATGGTCACAGCCTGGGCTAGCGCCTGAAAAGCTACCCAAAATTATGCATGTGACACATTCTCATTCAAAGGATCTGCGGGCTGCGGGGCTGACTGATTCCCTGTTCTCTTTTTAGGAGGCATGTTCTGTAAACCGAAGAGAAACATGGATTAAACTAAGAGTTCAACTTGAGCTTTTGCTCACTGGCACGATATGAGTACTGAACGAAGGGAAAATGTTCCTAAAACATCTTATAGCCTCCTGTACAAAAATGTGGTGCATAAAAAACCCATGTACAAGACACTACTAGATGCGGCTTTCAGACTTCCTAGGAATCTATTGAACCTTAGGCATGGATACCAAGTTTGTAACACCCTGATTTTCTGAACCGGAATGCTACACGGTGTTCATGACCCCGAAGGACCACAAACTAACCCATTACTGATACTGTACCTGTAACTACATAATATACATATAAAATACGGAAACATAAACAAAAAGGGCGTAAGGTTCAATCTTGAATAATAAAATATCTTAAATAAGGTGGTATCAAAGTACCAAAACAAAACTGAAAATACTAAAGTCTAAATCTGAAAACTTTATAATCGTTCGAAAGCCTCTAAACTGTCTGAATAAGGAGTTGAAGGAACATGTCTCCAACTAACTCCCTAAACTGAAAATAAACTGAAATACTAGAATAATAAATGTAACGATCATTTCCTCGAAAGATGAGGACTACTACTTACTGAACTGCTACTGCTGATCTGGAAAGAACCATAGTGCAAATACATTAGTACAACTAAAGTACTGAGTATACGTAGGGGTAGGCTAAACGCATGGGGTTTATATGCATGAACATGCTGACTAATATGAATGTGAGAATACATATATACATACATACGTAATTGCTACTGAACTCGTGGAGATACTGACTACTTAAGTTTGAACTCTAACAACATGAGTTTCGTGATACTGAGATACTGAATGACTGATAACATGGATGACTGTATCTAACAGTCCTAATTCTGGGGAAAACTATCTGAGTTCCAAACTGTATTTGAACATCTAAGTCTGAGATCATTCCTAGCTAACGAGTGATCTCTAAAACTGATAATAAGAATACTCGACTGAATCTGAGATTAAAATCAAGCCTGTCTGCCGGGTGACCTCTAGATCTAATAATAAGCATCTGAATATGGGACCAAGCCTATCTGACGGGATGGTCCAGGAATCAATAAAACTATCTGAGTTCCTTAATGAGATCGATGACTGTATCTAACAGTCCTGATTCCTGATTTCTACTCTGAAGATTGATACTAAAACTGTAACTGTAATTGTGATTGTGGGAGGTAGTAACCTAACCGACATGCCCTGATACTATACTAGTGGGGTCCAATTTTTTCCCTGATTAGAAGGGTGTCAATATCGTGCCACGGGTAGAGACCACTATATGGTCAAGCCTCTCTAACGGGTGACCCTGAACAGGAAATCAAGCCTAAGGCAATATAATAGTCAAGTATAGCCTTAATCTGACGGCTGACTCCTGTCCTGCGCTGGCTATACAGTTCTGGAGTACAGGGATTGCTGCTAATGGCTCTGAATTCTAACGGGAAAAACCGCCATCCCTGCACTCGCTCGGGCTAGTCCCTACTCCCAACTGAAAGACTCTAAAAAAATTAACTACGTTGAACTAACTAACTGAACTAAACTGATTTATAAAATGATTAACTGAGCTGATAATATTTTCTTAACTGAACTAAGCTGAATTCACTAAGTTTCATTG
>NW_025873938.1:0-2547 GCF_002878395.1 Capsicum annuum | reverse complement strand
TAAAAAAAAATCTTATTACATCTTGTTTAGTTTGAAATAAAAACTTTTAACTCAAGTTTGTTAAAGTAAAAGAAGATTTGTTGTTTATGTCACTTCATTTAAACACATCTCACTCATATAATATAGAATATTAAAATTCATTTTAATTGATATATATAATATCTATTTTCAAGTGATTAATAAACTATTTAATTTAAAATATGTAATTGAACAATGAAATCGATTGTGAACACGGATCATCTAATTATGCACATTAGATTTAATGAAAAATAATTATTTAATGAACACGGATCATCTAATTATGCACTAAATAGTTATTAAAAAACCAAAATTTAATATTCATCTAATTATGCACATACATATACGTACATAAAGTGGCCCGTGCATGAATATAGGTAGGGGTAATTTTATCCTTTTATAAATTTATCCCAAGCATAAATTATGGTGGAATTGTTATTCCACCAATTGTGTGGATAACTTATCCCGATACTATTTATTAGTCCCGGGATAAGTTATCCCGAATATTGCCAACCAAACATGAATTAAGAGTCCCTAGGAGGATAATATATTTTATTAATTTTTAAAAATTTATCACTATCAAAGTATCAAACTAATATATTTCAATAATTATTTTCATTATTTTATTATTAATCAATATAATAATTTAACTATTATCTCAAATTCATACCTCTTCAAATACCTACCATAATGTATATATAAATAAATAAATCTATATCTGTAATCTATATCTATATCTATAATCTATAATTTATATTTATAATATATTAAAAGTGTGAAGGACTTTAGAAATATGATTTGAATTTTTTGCCTTTTATTAAAAGTTTCTGCTTTAGACAAAATCATTTTTTTACCTTTTTCTTATTATTTTTGTAATATAATTTTTTTTTTTTAAAAACTTTCCTCACAAAAATAGGACTCCTTTTCTCACAAAAAACTAATCACTCCTAACTAAAAGAGGACAACACAAAACCCCAAATCTCATATCCAAAAATAATTTTTAAATACGTTTATTTACTATTTGTTCTTTCCGACGGTTTTTGCCAATTTTTTTTTTTTTAAATTACCATCTTCCATAGCTTTTTGCCAAAAACTAAAAAACGGAATTTTAAAAATATAATCCCTTCTTTTACCATAATATATTTACTATAAATATATTTATGGTAAAATATTTTCTTATTAAAAGTCATCAAAATTAACGACAACTAATATTTTTTTTCATTAGTTTAAGAATTCTAAATAAAACTCAATTTGATTTTAAGAAGATTTAAAAAGTCTGTAAATCTATATCTACAGTATATTAAATTCATTAACCACTTGAAACTTCTGATGATAAAATATATATATACTTACAATAAAATATATATTTTGAATTTTTTACACTTCATTAAAAATTACATGTGCGAGTCACGTGCAGCTCAACTAGTAAAATAAAATAAACACAACCTTCTTAAAATCCAACTTCTTTATTAACCATCAAAATTCAGACAAAATTTGTACCTTTAATCAAGATCCTAATATATAATTAGAGAAAACAACATAAATTTCAACATTTTGAAGTTTAATTAGAGAAAATTTTGACATTTTGTATAATTATAAAAAATCTTACTTTTAAATCTGTCGAGATATAGTTAGTTCTCTATACATTCAATGAAGATATAGTTTTTTTTTTTGTAAATATACATAATTAGCTTCCGATACATTTTTTTCGATTCTAAATCTGTCTAGATACATAATTAGCTTCGAATATAGCCAACACAGATACATTTTTCTTTATAAAGAAATATAATTAGTTCTCGATTTATTTTTTTGGGTTATGAGTCTGTTGAGAGGATTAAAGGTTCAATCTCTGAAAATGTTCCTTTGATTCAACAAGCTTCAAAGAATACTGCTCATAATGTTTATTCTTGGACTCGCAAAGGAAGCTCTTTTCGTGCCCTTCTTGTTGTTTCTGTAAGTGAAAATTTATGAGTTTTTTGAGATTATTTGTTTTAAAGATTTATTTTTTGAGGATTAATTTGGTGCATTTGTATTTTTTTTTTTGAGGTAATTATGTTAAAGATGCAATTTTTGAGTGTTAATATGATGTGGGGTTTGCTTTAAATTGGCTTAGTTTGCCCTCTGCATGTCCTCCTTGTTTCAGTAAGTGAAAATTTATGTTTTTTTTGAGGTTATTTGTATTAAAGATTTTTTTTTGAGGGTTAATTTGGTGTATTTCTATTTTGTTTTGAAATAATTATATTAAAGATACAATTTTTGAGTGTTAATATGATGTGGGGTTTGCTCTAATTGGCTTAGTTTACCCTCTGCATGCCCTTCTTGTTGTTTCTGTAAGACTTCTGATTGTTTTGAGATAATTGTGTTAAAGATTTGATTTCTGTGTGTTTATTTGATGTGGGGTTTGCTTTGATTGGTTTATTTTGCTAGTTTTTGTAGTTTGTTTTGAGATGATTATGTTAAAGATTCAATTTTTGAGTGTTAATTTGATCTGGGGTTTGAAGGGGAGCCTTGGAGGAACTGGAAAAGTTG
>NW_025873937.1:0-1011 GCF_002878395.1 Capsicum annuum | reverse complement strand
TACAAAGTATTTTTATTTTCTGAACTTGTTTTTTATCTTCTTCGTTGTAATTATACTTTACATCCTTTTTTATTTTTTCTGTAATGGCTTTAGGTTTTCTGCTAATTTTGGTATATATTCTCTTACTTGGTTTACTAATCCTAAAAATGATTGTAATTTCTTTTTTGTATCTAATTCTTCTTTTGAATTTATTATTTTTTGTACTATATGTTGTTGTATTTTTACTCCGCTTTTATCTATTTGTATTCCTAAAAACTCTATCTGACTTTTCATAATTTCGGCTTTCTTTTCACTTAAACTTATTTCCAATTTTTCTATTATATATGTAAATTGTTCTAATAGTTTTAAATGTTCCTCTTTAGTTTTTGCATATAATAGTACATCATCTATGTATACTATACAATTAGATAGTTGTTTAAAATAACTATCCATAAAGTGTTGGTATCTACCTGGGGAATTTTTATATCCAAATGGTAACACATTCCATTCATAAAATCCTTGTAGTACTGTAAATGCAGTTAATTTTTTAGATTCTTCTTCTTACTTTAAATGGTAAAATCCTGATTTACAATCAAATTTACTAAAGTAATTATATCCTTGTATTTGTCTTATTTTTAATATTTTATTTGGCATTAGATAATTATATGTCAGAGTTTTTGCATTTAGATTTCTATAATCAATAACTATTCTACTTTTTTCTCTTTTTTGTTTACTATGTTTATTTACTATAAATGCTGGACTATTATGTTTACTATTACTTTTTTGTATATATTATTTTTCTAATAATTCATCTATATGCATTTTAAATTCTTTTATATCATCAAAGTTATATGTTAATGGTTTCTGGGTTATTATGCTATTTTTATCTATTAGCTCAATTTTTACAGTAGTTTTCTGTTTTTTCCATCCTTTTAATGGATCTTCACTGTATAATTGTCTTAATTTTTTTCTTATTATTTCTACCTTATCTATTGAAAATATAGTCATTTCTTCTTTATTTATTGAAAACAT
>NW_025873936.1:0-1657 GCF_002878395.1 Capsicum annuum | reverse complement strand
TATAGGGAAAGTCTAGCTTTAAATTCGGCTTCTAACTCCCTCATCATAGAGTTATCGTTTAAGCTAAAGTAAGGCATAAAGCAAAGAGCTCAAGGTCAAGCAAGGCAGTCTAAGAGGCTAAGAAAGAGTTGGGTTGTGTGTGCCAATTGAAGTCATTCTAAAAGTCCTTTGTTTGTGTCCCAATTGCCGATCAAGCTAATAAAGACTAAGAAAGGACAATCATTTGCTTATGTGCCTGCTTGAATTTTGATTGGAAATGCGGTTGATTATGCTATTCTTGCTTTCGGTGGAAGAGAATGACAAAGATCTAGGCATGTACATTCATGGAAAGGCCAAGTGATGGGTTATGGTTCTAAAACAGTGGAAGTTTTGGTTGAAAATGCCTTCTTGCATGACTCTTTCCTTTGAGAGCATTCTTTATCGATGGGAAGTGTCAAATGATAGCTGGCTTGTTTTTTTTGATTGATTGCCTTAAGAATAAAAAGTTTGGACAAGAATTCCTAGGCCGGTGTTGGGCTTTCAGGATCAAAGAATTTTAACAATTGCCTCTCTTACTTTCATCTTTGGTTGATGAATTCAGACTGCTCCTCCATCTGAATTAAAGCCCTAGAAAATGTGAAAGCTATCCACAGATCTTGGAAACAAGTCACAAAAGCCCCTGAGCTTCTTTCGCTTCGACCCATGAATTTGTCTATCCATTAATCTTTATCTTAACTAAAAGGAATTCTCTTTTTCTAGTACTATTTCTAACTATTACAAGAAGAATGTTGCAAGAGGTTAGTAATTATTCTATTCTTTTTGTCTTTCCTCACCTCCATCTTCAACTGTAAAAAGGTTTAAGAAGTTCCCTTCACACCTTGTTGTTGTGAGACTTCTTAATTCATGAGTTGTAGAGAGGGATTTATGTCACCACATTAAAGAGTACAAATTAACTTATTATACTCTTGAGTATCAACCAAGGATATTGATAAATTGACAGTATTCCGAGTAACTCCTCAACATGGAGTTCACTGTCTACATTTTTAAAGTTCTGACATCTTAGGTGAATTTCAATATTTGAAGCCTCCTTTATGAATAAAGATGATATTATAGCAATGTAGCCTGTTGTTCCTTTTTATGCATCATAACCGCAACATGTAAAATGTGATAAATATGAGCATGTGTGAATTAATTTTTGTACAAATTGTTGTATATGTTAATTAACTTCATGTTGTTGTTTTGCAAGTGTACTAATTGTCGAATTAATTTGTAGTGTCGGTAGCCGATGATAAAGCGCTTATGTTACTTGCAATGTTTTGTTCTTTAGACAATATTTGGTTATTTAATTATTAATTTAAGACAAGTAATTTATCCTCTTTTTCTGAAGAATCTCGAAGGACATCAGATGTTAAGCCATAGGCTCAATTATAATTTCCTTGAGTACACTCCATCATCAAATACTTAAATCTTACTTGAATATCATACATAGTATGCTAGCAAACTATCAGGCAAAACAAAATACGTTATAATAGTGAGTTGGGCTCGTGCTTGAACGGGCTAATCTCATCTATTAGGTATGTAAGCTTTGGGAGGATCTTATGCTTTGGGAGGATCAGAATACAATATTGGAGATGGAATAATTAAATTATTGTCTTTTGTTTGCTTGAACAGTGAACAT
>NW_025873935.1:0-1626 GCF_002878395.1 Capsicum annuum | reverse complement strand
TGTATTATGGATTGTTGATGTTGGTCATGTATTCAAGGATATCACGTCTTGTCAGTTTCATGCTATTGAGTCCAATTTAGCTATGTACCTAGAGCCAGTGTCATGTTTTCACAATATCCTCAATCAAGCTCAGTAATCTCAGAAAGCTCAGTACTTCAATAATCTAAGTAGTATTCCGTCAATCAACAGAACTCAATGAACTCAGTCCAGTTCAGTTCAGTTAATCATGTTCAGTGTCTATTCAGATGAGAGTAGGATTTAGCACTGACTGAACCCAAGGATAAGGACACACACTGACAGTTGAGGGTGTGATCCTTAAAATCAATCCTTGCATTCCAAAACTATATAGCCAGCATAGGTTAAGACATCAACACTAAAATATGAGGGTTGATGAGGTGGATAAACACCGTCAGATGAGGGTCCCACCATTCTCTTTTGGGGACACTGCCAGATGAGGGTCACCCACAGCTTGTCCTTATTAGTTGCGCGGTATTGACACCCTTCCAATTGGGATTACAGATTCGACCCCAACTCAGCTATATTTTATTATTTGGGGCATGTTAGTTAGATGACTACTTCCCACAGTTATAGTTTCAATCTCAGTTTTAGTAATAGAACTCAGATAGTTCTTCAGAATTTCAGAACTGTCAGATAGAGTCAACTCAGAATAGTACAGAACTCAGTTAGTTCTATCAGAACCTATACTGCCAGATATAGTCGCTTCGTATCAGTTATATCAGTTATCAGTGACTCATGTTATCAGTAATCAAACTCAGTAGTCAATATCATCACGAATTTAGTTACAGTCACTTATTCGTGCATGTATTCTCACGTTCATGTTATACAGTTAGTTAGCATTGTTTATGTATTTGAACTCTTTGCATTCATCCTACCTCACATGTATACCAGTACATTTAATCTTATTGACGTATTTGAGCTATGGTGTTTGATTTTACACCATAGGTTCAGAAGCACGAGCTCCAGAGCATCAGTAGCATTCCAGTACTCAGCAGTTAGAGTCAGCAGTGAGTCCTCATCCTTCGAGGATATGATCATTATTTTATCATATCAGTACTTAGTTTATTCCAGTAGTTGGAGTTAGTTGGGAACATGTCCCATCAACTCCTTATTCAGACAGTTAGAGGCTTTCTAGACTATCATGTTCAGACAATTTATTTCAGTTGTTTTGGGTATTTCATACCCCATCCAGATGTTATATTTTATCAATTATGTTACAGTTTTAAACCTTCTGGCCTTTCAGCCTTTATTTCCATATTTATATAGTATATTATGTAGTGTTCAGGTATAGATATCAGTCATGATTTAGCTTATGATCCTTCGGGGCCATGAGCACTGTGTAGCATTCTGGGTACCAGATTTGGGGAGTTACACATAGGGTTCGAAGTCTATAGCATTCACTCCTAGAGATTTGATCCCTATTCAAATTGGGTTTCTTGAAAATGACCGCTCACTCCTCAATTATAGAAGTAAGTTGAGCGTTATCGGACATTTTATAAATGTTTCATTTCTTTAAAAAATCAACTTTCTCAATTGTGCCAATTCTATGAATATGGATGAGTGAAATAAGGATGCATGATCATAAGCAAATCATACTATAAATTGTCT
>NW_025873934.1:0-2247 GCF_002878395.1 Capsicum annuum | reverse complement strand
TAAGGGGTCTTGTAGCTCATTTTCATCCATCATTCTACAACTCCACCTCCCATATTTAGTCTATGATTTTTGTAACTTCTTGGAGCTTGGAGCAAGATTTGTACTAAATTTTGAGCTAAGAACATATTAGAGTGACTTCTAAGTGTAGATTTGGCTTCACCCATTGAAGATTCATTGGATTCTAAAGTGTGGTTTGCACTCTCTTTATTTTCTTATGGATAACTTTGATGGAAATGTTGGTTTGTTTGTGTTTATTATCATTATGAGTTGCTAAATCTACCTCTTGGGATTATGCTTTATTAGGATGCAATTGTATGTGGGTAGTGATTAATTTGTGCATATGCTAGTTTTTTTTATGATCGGTTCTATTATTGCTTGAGTAATATGATTGGGATTCGATGGGTGAAAGCCCCAAATACCCATATGGGTTTGATGGGTGAAAGCTCCAAACTCTAGAAAGTTCAAGGTCATCTTCGAAAGAAGGGTTTTGGATGAACTTTAGGAATCCATATTATCCTCGAAAGAGGGATATGAAGACCATAGCACTGACAGACAATTATGTGTGTAAGTTACGAATCTATCACTATCTTAGACGTAAGGGTGGTTGTGAAGTTAACTATGCCATGGGTTTTATCCTAGAATAGGGATTCCCAATTGAGGTATTTGGTGATTTTGATCGACACATTTGTTAGGTGCTCGAAAGAGCCAACGAGTGAAATCTTTGTGGTTTTATCGAAAGACTAGCCTCAAAGACGTTAGACCTACCCTACCATATCATCAATAATTAGAATTTGCATCAAATTGTCATGTTCCCATACACATCTTGTCCTTAGGAAAGTATAGTCCCAAGATCTGTTTTAATTGATTACACTCTAATTATTCTTAGTCTCGAATTAGTCCCTTAGAAGCCCAAGAATTACTTTCACATCCGACACGATTGAAAACCCCCCAACCATTTTGCACCTTCGGCTTGAATTCGGCAAGTACTCCTATTTCGAATTAACTCAATCGCCACTAACATTGTTCCTCGTGGATTCGATCCCGACTCTTGTTGGGTAAATATATTGACAACAACTGCCTTACACTAAATTGACTTGTAAGTTGAGCATTATCAGTGTAATTCATTGATATTTTATTTTTCTTAAAGCAGTCATAGTTCAAGTCTCAGACCATTACGACTTTGGAGTAAAAAATATTATTTTACTAAGTGGAGGTTCAATATAGAGCACACCTTCATTTTGTACAGTAATCTTCCTTCAACTAGTATACTCTCTTTAATATTAAAATGAGTGAGACACTGATAAATTTAAGTATTTTAATATTATTTTTATATAATATTATTATGTATTTTCATTTCTTTGAGATCAGGTTATGCAACTAGCCATTTACTCTTTCATTGCTGCTAGCATTGCCCATTTACTATGGAGTTACAATGTGCCTAATTACTCCAAATGGAGTTAATGGTAGAAGTTACTTTCATTTCTGTAATTTTCCCATTACGTGGTGTTGCTTCATATTTATTTATCTTAATTGACACTATATGACATTATCTCCCATTTTGCATTTTTCAGCTACCAACTCTCATTTCATTTGTGGTTTTATGAGCCATAATCTCATTAGTTAGGGCGGTGGAATGTAGTCTTCGGTCATTGTTCTTCCATCTTAATTATCACTCCTCATTCATTCTTATTCATTGCATGAAAGACTCCCTCCTATAAATAAAGTTGGTCTTGCATTTCTTTCTACGAACAAAATAATATAGAGTGCATGAAAGTTAGTCAAAAATAGAATTTATTAGTTGAAGAAAGGTGTTCTTTTTGTGGAGCTTCGAACTCTACTCTTGTCCAAAGTTTGTTGAGTTGTACTTTGTGAGAAAGCTGTTGTGTCCTAGAGGGGACAAGTCAAGAAAATTATTGCTGGACCGGTAAAAATCTTTGTTATAGTGGACTTGAATCTCCTTAAAGAGAGCGAAATATTTGCGACTCAACCAAGAAGAATGTAACTTTTATTTTCTTCATTTTTTAGATTTTTCTGTTGTAATTATTGTAATTTTCACCAACATTAAGAAATGATTAGAATATAAATATTCTATATAACTATTATGAAATGATTTAAGGAACATACTTCTTCAAGAAAATACATTTGAAAACATCAACATCAAAAATTAAATATTTATATTAAAAAATGATGCTAGTCAGACTTAAAAAGAAACAAGTTTGTGAATAAATAATTGTTATGTAGATGAAG
>NW_025873933.1:0-1119 GCF_002878395.1 Capsicum annuum | reverse complement strand
CCAATTAGCCGATACATTTCACCGAGCGACCGTGGTCGAACCACGGGATCGAGGGGTGCCTAATACCTTTCCCTCGGTCAACAAAATTCCTTAGCAGCAATCTCTGTTCGCAAACCAGTCTTAAAGAGTCAAAACCATTTTGAAAAGGATTTCCAAAGGTGATTTGGTACACCAAATTATGCCAAGTGGCGACTCTAGTTTTGAATATAAAAAGTCCTTTTCGAAACAAATCTCCATTTTGTTACTTAATAATGAAAACCCTTACAAACTTAAAATCGAATATTTTTTGTTAAAAAAGGGGTGTGACACCCGTTTAACCTTATAACCTTATATAAGTAAACAACCTTATAACCTTAATCTCTACCAAATATCTCATATCATAGAATGTAGATCATTGTAAAGTATCAATGCATGGAACAACATCAACATGAGCTATTAGGCCTTTGTCAAGTTTGCCAACAGTTTCAGCTTTTCATTTTACTGTTTGTTTTTGACATTTGTGCAGTAGAATATTTGTTGTCTGCTGTTCACAACGATCCTACATCTATTAATTTCAAGTCATCTTCAATTTCCTGTCGTGTATTGAGTTCTCTAATAATCACTAAACAGATCTGATTTTGATTTGATCGAAGAAAGGTTTGTGTAAGGTTTATTCTGTTAAACATGTTAAACATGTAATTATGCTGGTACGTATGGGCTATGACAATTGAAACTCAAAAATAGTATTATGTAATTTTGGAAGTGCTGTTGCTTCAGCATTATAGGACATCTAATTGTTAGACTAGAGAATAATCAAGTTTTTTTTATCTTGGAATGCGTTTCTCTTTTGAACTGTGGAACTGCGTGTTAACTGGATCACACATATGTTAGACCTATATAAATGTGAAGCTGCAGTTTTCTCTTTTGGCAATTTCAATTGTTCTTTAAGTTTTATCATCTCACATTTGGATGTTTGTATTTCTTTCTAACCATGATTGGTTGATTTGCCTCTTCACTAGCTAACTAATATGTGGTTTACGTACTTATTTTGTTGTGGAATAGTCCTTTTTATGTTTTCATTTAAGTGCTAATTTAAATTATTTGTTCTCTTTTTATAGGTGTCCAAAATGAAGAAAGATA
>NW_025873932.1:0-4658 GCF_002878395.1 Capsicum annuum | reverse complement strand
CATATTTGTGGCATGCATGTCTTAAAAGATCTTTCTTATGCCATCCAGAAAACCCTGAGAATCCTCTTCCACCTTAACACCAGTAAAGGTCAAAGGGTTCAACCTCATGAATTGTCTAACCCTTGTGGCCTTCGAAAATGGAGTAATAGAATTACCATACTTATCCTAAGAAGCTACCAACTGTGCTAACATATGAATAGACTGGCAAAACTCAACATTCATCACATCATCCTGGGGAGCTAGAGAAAGACTAGACGAAGCCAGTGGAACTCCAAGAGAACAATCAGGAAGTGGACCCCTAGACCGAGTCTAGACCTCTTAAGTAGAATAAGTCCCATCAATATTATCCTCAAGTAGGATAGAGGATTTTCTATAAGCTTCGAATCATCGAGGAAACACGATTTGAAAATTGAACAAATAGGAATTAGAAGAGAATTCAGGACCTTAGACTCTATATGTTAAAAATAGAACACAAGAAAGAAAAACATTCCTAAATGCCTCATATCCTCTCCCTAATAGTGTGGAGCACTGCACACCCTTAAAAGAGACTCTACTCGACACTACTTGGTGGACTCCTAAGTGACCATGAACCTAGGGCCCTAATACTAATTTGACACGACCTGAACTAGGGCCTAGTTGTGTCGGGCTTCTCATATCCAATCAAGACCAAAAACCATCCCCAAAACCCAACCATAACCACCCTACACACTATATCGGATATATTCCAAACATATAACAAGATAGAACAACAATTAAAATCTATAGACCTATCCAATCGGTATCAGCTCAATACCAATACCAATGCCAAGGCTGACACCAATACCAACACTGCCTATGCCCAAAGTAGTCACACAAAGCCTCTAATCGAAAACAAAGAACATTTAGTTGGGACATGCCCCCGACCATAGCCAAAAGCAAAGTCTAAAATTTAAAATAATATGAAAAGATGCCCATTACATGAAATGAAGTCTTTTGGAGTATGAAAGCCCACCATTTCAGTCCAACACAAATCTGTCCTAGAATCCAAGATCAGTGAGCAGGAAGAGTAGTATGGCCAGTTCCTGTATCATGTGAGGATACAATGCCTAAAGACGGCTTAGTAGGTGAACGCTAGCATGCACTCAAGAATAAGGCTAATGTAATGCTATTATTCAAAACCAAAGTAAATATTCAAATACAATCACATTCATACATATGTATATTATGTCAGTAAAGGGAACTGGGTTTAGCATGCATTCAAATCATTAACCTGGGCTATGTAGCTTGACCATCCTAAAACCACCCATGGTCTATATAGGTCTAGGGCTACCCTCTGAATGGGTCCAATGCGTGTAGCCGGACGGACCAGAGATATCATAGGGGCCGAGGATTCCTATATAACCTTCTCTCTCTATGATACATATATACAAATATAAACTTAGGGGATTCTCGTGTACCACAAAAGTATGTATTCACCATGACCAACCCTTATATCGGCAAACATGAGTTTATAGTGTCTGTTCATTAGACTCACACCATAATAATTAGCTAACACAACCCGTCATTATTGCCTAATTACAACTTTTAGCATATAACCAAACCACCAATTACTAAATTTATCACCAAGGCATTATGAAGTGGAATATTCATACTAACTATAGCTTGAAAGCAATCTAATTAGCCAGTAATTAGGGGATTTCCATATACCCTATAGGATTTTCAACCAATCAACACTATGGACACTAAGGACTTTCCAAATCATTTAATTCAATCAAACCATTTAGGGTTTCATAACCATATAATCCAATGCAAGGTTGATGTGTCATGGAAACATAACACTTTCAATGCTTAAAATAGTGAAATTGTGCTTGTACATAGGCTATTTTAGTTGATATGATGGGTTTGTTGCTTGTTACAGGTGAAATAGGACAATAATAGCGTTCAAATAAAATTGGAAGAAAAAGAACTACAAAGGACCAAGAATGCAAATTATAAGAGTTACCATAAGTGTCATCAACACATCATATGGCTTGTAGGTTGACTCATACATACAACAATGACAAAGGCTAAGCAAAAAAACTAAGTGATAAAAAGATACGACTGGGGCATACAGATTAAAAGAAAGACGTCCCAGGTGGATACGGGTGAAGGGAACGAGTCGTACGGTCAAGGTACAACTCATAAGCAGAAGTTGTAAGAAAAACTGAAAGTTGAAGCCTTGGGAGATCTGACATTGGAATGGTAACGAGTGGCACAGTATGAATTATAAGGAGAGCATATCAATGAATGAGCAAGTCGTACCATGTACCGACATTAATTTTTCTTTACCATTTTTATTAGGATATCTGGGTTATTTTTGGATACAACAAATACCCTACGTTTCATCTTTTATTAGGTTACATTCTTTGACATCTTTTTACTTTCTATTATGCTCTATTTCATACTTTTGCATTGTTCTTGATATTTTGGATTATTATTCAATAGGAGATTTTAGATTTAAAGCTTCTCATTATTGTGCAGACAATTCTATGTTTTCTTTATTGATTATCATAGGTTCTTCCATAAACATGAGCGGCTAACTTCACCGACTATGGTTATGGGAACCTGATAGATTAACTATGTAATGGAAATGAGAGATTCTTCTATTCTAAAGTAACTACATGTATCTTAATCTTCTTCATCATAATTGACCTCAGAGCTACTACAAAATCTTGAGGATTGCCTGTATTCGGTAACATCCTCACAATAGAGTTTGAGATTGGGAAAAGAGGATTAAGATAGTAATCTCATATTCACTTCTATCTTATTCTTGTGCCATCTCATCTAATCAACTTGAGACTCTAAAAGTGAGAGTTGAACTGAGTTCATAGACAAGGAGTAATAAGGCGATGCCTTGAGACTCACAAGGTAAAGGGAGAGATTTATCAACACATTCACAAGACTATTGAAAATACATAGCTTGTCAATTTTACATACAGAGTAGCAGAATAGGTGGATTGAACATGAGAAACTTACGATGTCTAAAAGCCAGGCGAACACAGTCCTAGTATTTGTCTTCTATTTTCTACAACCCAAAACATTCAAGATTTGGTTACTACATATGATTTATTTCAAATTCCCCTTATTTATGTTTTTCCACTAGTCGTGGATTTCAGCAAATTAAGCAACCGATCAATGTTTTCTCCATGGGTTCAACCACAACCTAGTTGGGTTACTATATTTGGCATCGACCAGAATATTCTTCTTTAGAGGTTAGTTTTGAGCGATCTTAAATTTTGGTGCTGTTGTCGAGGAAGACAGTTTGTGTAGTTAATTGAATTGATAAAGTTCACAGATGATTTTTTCTTGATTTGGCATATGCCAATTTATCCGAAAAACTAGGAAAATAGGAAATCCCTTCCCTTTTGATCTATAGCCTAAAATAATTCTTCTAACACTGAGAAGGATGTCAGGACAAGTTCATGACGGTGTTTCTGCTGGGGTTCAAGACCCTTCTCCTCCGTTTGCTGATCCAAATACGACACTACCGTGTGGTCCAGGTGATCCAAGAATATTGTAGTTTTATAGACACAAAAATCATAGCTTCTACAGAGGGAGAAAGAAGAAAAGTTGAAGAGGCTTAACTAGCTGAAAAGGCTGGGTTAGCTAGCAAGGAGGACTAGCTATACCATGACATATAGTCGAGCGTAGAGGAAGAGCACCATTAATTCCTGCATATCAGTACTTACTCCCATACGATAACAAAGAGGATATGGGTTATGTTGAACCTACTGAGATAGGAGCTCTCATTCCTCTTACTTCACCTCCTACTATGAAGTTTGATATTACTAGCACTATGATCCAATTATTCAATTTGAAGTATTTGTTTTTTGGATCAACCACTAACTATGCGAATATATATTTTGCAAATTTTACTAGGATCTACACGTCATACACTATTTCAGGGGAGGATCAAGAAGCTTTGAGGTTGAGGTTGTTCCCAGTTTCATTATTTGGGGAAGTATCACTATGGCTAAGGGAATTTCTAAGAAGTTCAATAAATACTTGGTATGAGTTGCGGATACAGTTTCTGGACAATTTTCCCCTGCGGAATCTATGTATGAGGCATGGTTTATATTTAAGAAGAAGTCGAGCATGGTACCTAATCACAGGGTCTAACTTGTTGGAAATCTTCTACAGATCACTAAATGTCAGTTCTAGAGCAATAGAAGATACAATTTTGGGAGGTGCATTTATGCGTCTTTGGTTGGATGCTGCGCAGGCTATGCTTGATGATATTTTAGTAACTAACAAAGGTTGGCATACTAAAGATGCTGAACGTGGTTTAGGTATTTATGCTATTGGAGTAGATAATGAGTATGCAGTTGGTTATGATTTAGTAGCACAATAGGTTTCATAACTTCGTACAAATATTAGGTTGTTTATAAAATAATTTGTAACGATTAGTGCTGAGAAAGTGAATACAATTTCGGCAAAGAATCTGCTTCCAGAAATTTTGAGAAAGAATCTGAAGAGGAAGCAAAGTATCTTAATCCTAGGTTGGTGAATTTCTAAGCCTAAGGGCAAGGGAATCAAGGTTGAAACTATTATAACGACAAATACAAGGACAAAAGTAGTGAGAGATGGTGACTTGTAGTGGCAAGATAATTACAAGGATAAGAATAACAAATATGTTCCAC
>NW_025873931.1:0-1883 GCF_002878395.1 Capsicum annuum | reverse complement strand
GGGGGGATTAGGGGTTTAATAGGTACATGTCTTAGTTTATGGGTCTAAGTGAATTTTAGGAACAAGTTTGAGGGGCTATCGATGGATTTGGCCAATATCAATACAATACATATACACCACATAACTATTTATACATCATATACATGTTCATACACCATCATACAATATTAATGCATGTTTATATATCATTTATACAATATCGATACATGATATATATACAAACATAACAACTTTTACAATGTTGATATATTTCATATACATTATATATACTACGTCTGGAAAGTGGTATATGTAATGTATGACTGGAAATTGGTGTTTAGTTGTTTTGAAAAATTTATTTCCCATCATCATTTTCAGTAACTGAGGACTGCTAAATTTGCTTATTTACCATTGTCATTTTAGCTAAATTACAAACAAAACTCAACAAAATCCTAATCTGTATATGAACATGGAAGCAGAAAGAGAATTGGTAACAAATCCATAGATAATAGATTGAGGGAACAAGTAGACCAATAAAATTATCAAAGAAAAAAAAATTTATTTAGACACGGTTTACTATCATTTAGTCACGGTCCACGCATGGCTAAACGCTAGTTTTTTTGACTTCTAGGTTATTCTTTTTTTTTTTTAATGTGAAAACATGATTATATTTATTGTAAACTAATTACTTAATTGTATATATTTGATGTTTGGGTAAACAACATAATCCCAATCCTTTAGTAGCTAATTACTCTCTATCCCCACTCTTTTAGAAATTATATAAAATCTCTAATTTTAAAGCAGCCGGATACATCCCACAATATTGGATACATCATTTTCAGATATATAACTATCAATTAGTTGAATTTTAAAGGAAAAATATGAATACCTAATCAATTATCGTATAATTCACGCGATTACGTATTTTAACGGATATTATATCCCTGTTAATGCATAATATGTTCAAAAATTCAAATTTCAATCCACAGATCAATTTGCAATCTAATTAATTCTATAGATTTAGATATAGCATGATAAACACGTTCTTTCAAAAGTAATATATACACAACAAAATAATATATCATGAAGACATGTTAACATACACTTACCCTTGTACGTATTTGTTATCATTTTACATACATTATATGATCCCATTTCAATATATCAATAGCCTAATTAAGTAATGTTACATAACTTAATTATCTCACCCACAATGTATTATGGATCAGATTTAATTATGATACATAAGTTAATCTCGCCCACAATGTAGTGTGAATTAGATACATTACAATGTATCATTAAACAAAGTTATCTTAGCCATGATACATTATAATGTCTATGATACTTAAATTAATTTCACCCATAATGTATCCTAAACTAGATACATTATAATATCTATATATTAGTAACTTAAATCTAACTCAGATGCATAACTTTTGTATTTTGTTTGTATCTTGTGGAGTCAAAAACACTAATAAGACCACATCTTTCTTCGACATGAACACCATCCTAGCCATTAATAGCGGATACCTCATGAAACCCGCAACACACTACTCTTCTTTACGTTCATTGATTTTTTATGTAATAATTTCGTAGGGACGTATTAGATACATTTCGTGGGGATCATCATTGAATTTAATTTCGTTTGGGAAAATAAAAATGAAATGTAAAATAAGGGATTAATAGTAAATCAAATATTTGGATTTAAACGAATCAACAAAAATTTCAAATCTTTGGAGTTAAACTTAGACAAAAATTCAATCAAACAACATGAAAAAGACAATTTCTATTTTAATGGAGAAATTAAAGATTAAGTGGGAGGGGAAGCACGATTTCGTTGAATTAATGCAGATAGAATTTCTCTTTTAGTAGAGAAACTGAAGATGAAGTGGAAAGGACAACAC
>NW_025873930.1:0-2059 GCF_002878395.1 Capsicum annuum | reverse complement strand
GGTTTTCCTAAATTCTCATGGGCATAGAAAAATTATGTTTTAGAATGTGATTTTTGAATCTATGTATATATTCATGTATTAAATGTTTTAACATCATTGTTTTGGTCTTTTGACCTTCCCCAAAGTGATTTGAGAATATGAATGTATGAAACTATGTATTTAAGAATGAATTCTTGTTGAGAGCATGATTTTCGGTGAATTCCCTCTTATTATGAATTTTTCAAATTTCTCATAGCATAAGAATTGTTTTGCAATGCATCCTTGAAAAGCACTATATGAAACGATTGAACTCTTGTTATGATTTAAAGGTGGTTTTAAATCACTAAAGAGGGAATCTATCATGAATGTTTAATGTTCATAATGCACGTAATGAAAGAGTGCATTTTTTTGGTGGTCTAAATTATGCTTTAAATGAAAAATTTAGCTTAATGTATTATGGCTCATAAATCATAACTTTCTAGTCTTGGTATGACGATACCAATTCAGACCAATGTCATATCAGACTCAGACTAATAGACATTACAGACTATCATGATTTTAGACATTCAGAATATTGCATGTACAGAAAAGGTTAAAAATGGGCATACAGAGATGTTACGTGGTTCCTTGAAGAGGGCTTGAGTTCAAGCAACTCATTGCCTAAAACCGTGGTTTGCCGACCCGGGTATATTATTATACGCTAACTTAAGTGTCATATGGCATATCAGATTCAGGAACTCCAACCCTTGCGGCATACTCGGGTTGGAGGCTTCCCTCCTGAGTCAATGGCGGATTCCATATTGCCTATGGAATATCAGACTTGTAGGGGATACCACCTAACTCAGAAGTAATACATAGATCAGAGTTTAAGATTTACAGATAGGTTATATGTTTTCAGAAGGTGCCCATGTGTTTTTCAAAAACTGTTTTATGCATAATGTTTGATGAACATTTGCTCTCACGTATTATATATATATATATGTTCAATTACTTTATTTTGGATTGCTTCGCGTGCCAGTACAATTGTGCTGACCCCCCCTTTCTCCCAGGTACTAAGGCGCAGTCTAGGGGTCTAGATCCTCAGTAGAGTCTACAGACAGGGTTGTCTCAGAGTTTAGTTGGTGAGACTTCTTTGCTTAGGAAGGCCTAGTCATTTAGGTATTTATTTCAGTATGTTTTTTGGTCTACTGGGGGCCTTATCCCAGTTATTCAGATAGTATGTCAGTAGAGATTTCGTAGACTGTTGCAGATGTTTATTAAATATTATTGGGCATGTTTTCAGGCCTTTAACTATTTTAAATTATTGACTATGTTTCCGTATCATTGTGTTTATTTCGTATTACTTTGATCATATGAATTATGTGCATAATTACCAGATAGGCAGAGGGCGTTCCAGGCCTTCGAGTTCGGGAATGCTCGTCACGGCTAGGGCCCTGATTCGGGTCATAAAAAACTTGGTATCAAAGCATGATTTATGGTCCTAGGGTGTCTGCAAAATTGCGTCAGGTAGTCGTGGTTATGGGTGTGTAGCGCGCCACACTTATAAGCAAAAGGCTACTAGGCGTTTAGGAAATATTTCCCTTCTTTGTGATTTAGTTCGTGCTTCAGAGTCTGAACTGTCCCCTAATCAATGATCTCTCATATTTTAGAAACACAGTTATGCCTCCACGTCGTATCATCGATCACAATGCTCAGGCAGATGAGGTCCGTCCTACCCATGGGATGCATACCGATAACAGAGCTGACACTCTAGAACCTATCCCTACTATGAGAGTCCCTCCAGTCCTGAACAGTCCACCTCGAGCTCCGCAGACTAATGTCAACCATCCTTCAACTTCTCAGAGAAATATTTCAAATGCAAAATTCAGACGGTCTATTCATATGCTGACACAGTTGGTAGCTAACCAGGCTCAATGATTAGAAGATGTTGGGTCTGCATCTGTTATGTCCGAGGCTACTAGGGTCGAACATTTCATGAAAATGAACCTACTAAGTTCACTGGCACCAAGGTGGAGGAAGATCTACAGGATTTCATGGATGGGATGGAAAAGATCTTTAAGGTAATGCATATGGATGAGGT
>NW_025873929.1:0-1992 GCF_002878395.1 Capsicum annuum | reverse complement strand
AAATTACTCTCATATATATTGAATATAAATTATTATTTTAAATTTGCTCTATGTACCAGTACATCTGTATTAGCCCCCTACCCCCTAGGTTTGGAGGCTTAGTCTAAGGGTCTGGCTAATCAGTAGAGTTTCCTAGAGAGAAGTGATCTGTGCAGTAGTGAGCCTTCTTTGTTCCAGAAGGCCTACTCTTTCAGATTATGTTATTCCGTTGTTTTGGTCTACTGGGGGCCTGTCCCAGTTTTCAGATAGTTGTCAGATTTTCATGTAGTAGAGATTTGGCAGACTGTTATAGATGTTGTTTAGTTGAGTTCGGATTTCATTCCTTATTGTTAAACTATATCCAGAGTATGACCATGATTCCATATCAAATTATATTTCCGCATCTACTTTTATTATATGAACATTGTGCATGATTACCAGATAGAGTAGGACGCCTGGGCCTTCATGGTTCGGGATGTCCATAACCAGCTGCAACCTTCCTTCTTGATTTTTTAGGGACCTGGTCCCTTAACTTTCCCTTGTCACCTGCAGCATTAAGGTAATCATTATAGTCCATTTTGTGTATTGAACAATCTGTAATGAAATTCTCAGGACTTCCACATTTGTGACACACCTCAACATTACTTCCCTTCTTGCTAATGCTTCATCTTCTTTGAAACTGACCACTCTTCTTCATGGCTCTAGCAGTCCTTCTTTCCAGATAGGCAACTTCAATGTCTTCATAATTAGAATCATGTTTAGAAGCCTTCAAAGCTAGGGATTTTTCTCTTTTTACTTCCTTCTTCTCGTTCCTTTGCTGCTTTTTGAGCTCATGGGTCTTCAAATTTTCAATCAATTCATCCACAGTAAGGGTATTCAGGTTCTTTGCTTCAGTTATAGCATCTACCTTGCTTTTTCAGGACTTACAAAGAACACCAAGAATTTTTCTCTCTTGTTTGTACAAAGGAATCACTTCTCTTAGGTAATGAAGCCCATTTGTGATAGAAGTGAATCTTGTATGCATCTCTTGGATTTTTTTCTCCTTTTTTTGTAGTGAAGGTCTCATACTGAGTATTCAGCATGTCTACTTTTAAATCTTTCACATCACAAGTACCTTCATGAGCGGTCCTCAAAAAGTTCCAGATCTCCTTAGCACTTTCACAAGCAGAAATTTTGTTGTATTCATCATGCCCTATACCACAAACCAACGGCTTCTTGGCTTTGTAATTTTTTTCAATCCTCTTTTTATCTTGATTATGGAACTCTTTCCTTCTTTAGACAACTATTCTTGTAACTTCTCCTTCTTAACTTCTCCTTCTTTGACTTCTCTAACAGGAACACGAGGATCATAAAGAATTATGTCCATTAGATCACTATCTTTATCCTTAATGAAGTCAAACATCCTGGTTTTCGACCACCCATAGTACTACTCATTAAATCTAGGTGGCCTAGCGGTTGATTTCCCTTCTTCCTAATTAAGTAGAGCAACCATGATAACCAAATCACTCTAGGTGTGAACCTTTAGAGTGCTCTGGCTCTAATACTAATTGTTGAAACCCTTGAGGTTGCACCACACAGTGAGGGCCAGGTCCCTCAAAGTCAATCACAGACAAAAACTAGTAAAATAACCAAGAATCAAAGGACAGTGCAGGAAAAGTAAACACACAAAATTTTAACATGAAAATCCTCTTTGTTCAAGGAAGGGAAAAACCATCGTTTTCCCTCTCAAGTAATTCAAAATCCACTATGATCAAACTCTTGATTACAGTCTTCACTAAACCTAACTCTAGGTTCCTTTCGCTTGTAATAACTCTATTACAAGCTCATCTTGACATCTCTGTCAAGGAACTTCTATGCTGATTAACTCTAATCATTATCAAGCTTAGGCAACTCTACCTAAGCACTTCTCTCATCAGAGAAAAACACTACTCTTATAGCATGAGTAATTCAATTACAAATCAGATCTCACTTAAGAACAATTCCTATTTAAGCACACATAATCAGCTAAGAACT
>NW_025873928.1:0-10567 GCF_002878395.1 Capsicum annuum | reverse complement strand
TGAGTAGTATGATTCAACTCCTAAATCTGAAGGAGTTGTTTGGTGGCCTTCCTGGGGATGACCCGAACATGTATCTGGTGAATTTTATCACTATTTGTAAATCTTTTGATAACCCAAGAGTGGGCTAGAATGCTATCTGGTTGAGATTGTTTTCGTTGTCTCTATCTGGGGAGGCACCATTATGGCTAAATGAGCTGACACCTGAGTCTATAACTAACTGGAGGCAGTTGAAAGGAGCTTTCCTAGAAAGGTTCTATCCACCTTCCAGGAGGGTATAATTGAGAGACAAGATCAGTAACTTTAGGTAGCTCCCAACTGAAGCCTTGCATGAAACCTGGGAAAGATTCAAGAAGAAGCTAACACAGGGTCCAAACCATAACATGACAGACATACATTTGATAGAGACTTTGTATAGGGCTCTTAACTCTATTACAAAGCCAATTATTGACAATGTTGCTGGTGGTTCTTTTATTGATCTTACATTCCCAGAGGATTTAGAGATACTGGACCGAATGACCAAACAGAGTCGGTAATGGCATACCAGAGACTCTGTGGTGGCCAGCCTCATTGCTTCTATAGATATTACTGTAGAACAATACAAAAAACAAGAGGAGCATGACCAATACATGGCTCACCTTAAAACATAGATGGACTTACTAACCAAGCACTAGCTATCAGGCAAGATTGAAAAGGTGAAAGCTGTGGGATCTCCGAATAGAAGTGAGGATGATACAGATGAATAGGCTAACTATGTTAATAATTAGGGGGTTTCCAAGGCAATAGCTAAGGGAATCAAGGTTGGACTTACTATGATAAGCCTGGTTATAAAGATAGAGAGCAAGGAAATTAGAGGAATAATGATGATAGGAGTGGGCCGTATGTTCCTCCTGGAAATCATGAGGTTGTTCCAATAAGTTCTAAAAAGATGTCCATGGAGGACATGATGGCTAAGTTGTTGAAGTGAGTGGAAGCTACCAAGTCTGGTGTGATCACCATGAAGACTGATCTGACATCCATTAGTCAGTTGGTGCACTCACACTCTACTGCAATCAAACAGTTGGAGCAGCAGATGAGGCAACTTTCTACAACATTCAACCAGAGAAAGAGCAGAATGTTACCAAGTGATACAGTCCAAAATCCATTGAATGATGGCTCGTGAATGCTATTACCACTAGAAGTGGTAAGATATTATCTAACCCTTCTATGGGAAAACCTGTAGTTGATGAGGTAGTTGATATTGAACAGGACGAAAGTGGTCTAGTGGAGTCTAAGAAGTTGGATAATTCTGATGATGCTCCAAATAAAGGCAAAGAGAAGCAGAAGGAGGTAGTGCTGAAAACTATCCGAAGACCACCACCACTATTTCCTCAGTTGTTGAAGAAAAAGGTTAATGATGTAAAATTCACAAAATTCATGGCAATACTCCAGCAATTAATAACAAATGTGCCTTGTGTTGAGGCACTTGAGCCTAATTAGCATATTTCTTTGTATGACACCTGTCACCTTCTTATTTAGATCATAATGAACCTGTTTTGGCCCTGGTTCTCCTTAGACACTATGCACCTTGACTTAGGCAATTGGCCTAAGTTGAGGATGGCTATCATAGGGGTGCGTGATATAGAATGAGTATGAAGAAAGGTAGAGTAATAAAAAAGAATAAAAAGTTAGGTGTAGAGGAAAAGAGAAAGAAAAAGAAAAATTGTGAAAAAAAAAGTAATTGAGAAAAGACTACATCCATCCTAAATAATTGTGATCAAGAAAAGAGAAGAGCGAAAAAGGCTAATGAGTGAAACCTTAAAAAGCTAGTGTAGGGGCAAGGAGGCTTATTCACTTTAAATACCATCGAGTTTCATACCAGCCCTCAGCCTACATTACAAGCCTAAGAGAAGTCCTATAGTGATCCTAGCTTACCTATCTGAAGATCTTGGTAATGAAAATAAGGGTAAGCCTATGATACTTGACATACAGTGATTGGAACTTCATTCTGAAAGTGAGTGTTTTGATTGTCCCCATGGTTACATATACAATTCCGGATATAAGATGAGGGGGATTTCTTTCCTGTGAGGGCACACTAGTTACATTGCTAGTTACTAACTTGTTTGGATAGTGTAATACTGGTCTATTCATGGTTGTTATAGCTAAATTGATGCCATATCTTGATTCATGTGTGTTGCATTGGTGTTCTTCATTGTACCTAAATTGACTGACTTTGGAGATGGTGAAAGTGTTTTGAGAAGATATGGATGATTGACTGCCAAATGTGCTTTGTATTCTCTTAGTTGTGCTGAGTTGCTTGAGGACAAGCAATTGTTTTAAGTTGAGGGTGTTGATATGTGAGATAACTCTAACACATTTGAGGTGATTAACAAAGAATAATTGCGAAGTCTTAAGAAACTTTTGTTGTTTTTGATTGTTTTATGTTTGACTTTGTAAAAAAAGCTAATATGTTAGAGAACCAACAAGAATGGAAGCAAATGAGCTGAAATCTGAAGTAAATAGAGGCAAAGTATGGCTGACGACATTTGAGATAAGTCATCAGCCCTATAATAAGCTACTAGCTTCATCATCAGCCATAGACAGAGAATTGTCCTAAGTTGAAAGTTGTGACGACATTTTGTGATAGGTCGTCAAGGATCTAATAACCTATCAAAAATATCGTCAGCCTAAGGTAGCACATGAGAATTGAATCAGTGACTTGATGACATTTTTTATAAGTCATCAAGGAGCTGATAAGGTGTCACCATTTGTCATCAGCATTAGGCAGCAAGTGTCCAAAGCAAAGAGAAAGCTGACGACATTTGTGATAAGTCATCTGCCTCTTGATAAGCTATCACAAATAGCGTCACCTAATTCAAAGAATTTCTGAATTTTATTCTTTTGTTTCCATAATTAGGGTGAACTATTTAAATCCTTGTTTAGGGTTTTCTTAGGAGTTCAGAACTTTGAGTTTTGAGACACGATACTTTGATATTTTCTCTCTCTAGTTTCTTGGCTTGAAAAAGCAATTATTTTGGGATTTTTTGTTGTGATCTAATTTGAGATTCACTAGTTATTATTAATCTTGTGGTAAGTTTATTTTTCAAAGCATGAATTCATCTAGGTGCTTTGATTATTACGTCATGAGCAGCTAAATTCTTTTAAACTGAATTATAGGATCTAGGGGTAGGCCTTGATAAGGTGTTGAGTCTTCAAGATTCGAAATGTGGTAGGACTCCTTGATAATTCTAATGTTTTAATTACTGTCTATTGGTTGCAAACAATAAATAACACCTACTTTGATTTGCTTGAGAAATAAATCAAATATAGTGGGAAGTGAATTATTAACAGGGACTTAGAAATAATAAACTTCCGTTTAATAATCAGCATTGTAACAAGGTTGGTTAAACTGAGGTAAAATCTAGGCAGTGAATATAAATTCCCTAAGTCTGAGGGGATTAGTAATTAAATGCTTAAGCAGGTCGAGAGACATTTAAGCATAACTTAGATAAAGATAACTTGTTGTCCTACCTACCGTGAGAATCTTGAACCACTAGTAGCATCTGTCAAGTACCAAAATCCCTAATGAACATAATTCTGTATTTTCATAAACTATTGATTACAAACATTTAAACTAAAGTGACCAACAATTACCTTTTAACTAAAATCCCCCTTTTTCTAGAAACATCCAACTATCAGTTGATTAAATCCCGAACGACTTATGTTCACATCATATTCTCTATGGGATTTGACCCCAACCTGGTTGTGTTTTATGCTGACATCGATCGCTTACATTCTCATTGAGAGGTGTAGTTTGAGTGTTATCAAATAACCATCGAAGGATAACCCACGCACTTTTTCAATATCAAAATATGAAACACCAAATGGATGGTGCCCCAATTAGAATGCAACTCCAACTCATACGCCTTATTACCAACCCTCTTTAAGACCAAGTACAAGCCAACATAACCATATTACTACTACTTATTATCATCCAAATGAGCTACAATCCACATTGATAACCTTCTAAGAGCAACAAAAACCACATTAGCATTACCTGGGTGATAGTTGAGACTCATGTCATTGTCTTTTAGCACCTTAAGCCACTTCCTCTGCCTGAGATTCAAATCCTTCTGGGTGAACAAATATTGTAGACTTTAATGATCAGAAAAGATATCTACATAGATTTGATAAAAGAATGACACCAAATCTTCAATGTGAACATCATAGCCAATAACTCTTGCTTATGAGTCAGATAATTCTTCTTATGAACTTACAACTATCTGGAAGCATAGGACAATCTCATCCCTGTTTAATCAACAAACAACAAAGTACCATATTGGATGCATCACAATAGACAATAAAACCATTTGTACCCTCGGGCAGAGTCAAAACTAGAGCTAAAATCAACTTATTTTTTAGCTTCTCAAAACTACCCTCACAAGCATCAGACCACAAAAATTTTACCTTATTATGGGTCAACTTAGTCAATAGGGTAGCTATAGATGAGAAACTCTCCACAAATCTCCTATAGTATCTAGCTAAACACAAGAAGCTCCAAATATCAATTAGAGACGTAGGCCTAGGACACTTAGTAAGCACTGCAACTTTCTGCAGATCCACCATGATTCCTTCACTAGAAATGACATGACCCATAAAAATAACATCTTACAACAAGAATTTGCACTTCAAAAACTTAGCATACAAATTTTGATCTTTTAAGATTTGCAACACAAAATGGAGATGATCGGTATGGTTTGCCTAACTCTTGGAATACACCAAAATACCATCCATAAACACATTAATAAACAAATCTATGAACTTATGGAAGACCCTATTCATAATGTCCATGAATGTCACTAGAGCATTAGACAGTCCAAAAGACAAGACTAAGAATTCATAATGACCATACTAGGTTCGAAAGGTAGTCTTAAGGATATAAACCTCCCTAATCTTTAGTTGATGATAACTCAACCTGAGATCAACCTTAGAGAAATATCTAGCACACTAAAATTGGTTAAATAAATCATCAATTTGGGGAAAAGGATACTTACTCTTCACTATAACCTTATTCAACTGATGGGTAATTGATTCACATTCAAATGGAACCATCCTTCTTACATACGAATAAAATAAGAGCACCCCACAGTGAAATAGTAGGATAGATAAAACCCTTGTTAAGTATGAGGAGAACCCTATGATAACGCACTAGGATATATATCACATGTTGGGATAGGGAATAAAACAGGAGCACCATACTATGACACACTAGGATATATAAATATATCATATGTCGGGATAGGAAAAATGGATTAAAATGATTTTCAAAAGTTTAGCCTTAATTATATAGATCAACTGCCATATAATAGTACCAATGGGTTATAGGGGCACTAGCTTTCACCCCTTGGTCGGGCCCTAATACATGTAGCCATACGAACCAGAGAAAAATCTGACATATATGCACATAACGGACTTAAAACTACCAACATATACCAAGGTGACCTAAGCAGTTGATCGTATAATAATTTATGGAGGACTCAAACCTCCCTTATCATGAATTAATAATAAGGGGGACTTCTACCTGCTTGGTAACTTTGACCCAAGCGTCGACAAATATAGTTTCCAATATCAGTCACTCGGACCTCTACTTTCAAGTCTCAACTACACAACTATAATTCCTTAGATTTTTGGCCCTTAAAATTCTTGAGCTTTAGGCTCACTACCTTTGTTACAAGTGGACCCCAGAGTCGTAGGGTGTCTTGATGACTCATTGGATAAGTTGTAACCAAACCAATAAGTTTATGGCTAGGTTTTACTTTGTGTATAAGAGGCTCTCTATGAGCCTGAGGCTATGTTACATGTCATAGGTTCAAATCGTAGGATGTCTAGTGTTTAAATTATTTAGGTTTTGTGTTGGTCACGACTAGACCTTACAAGTTGTAAGATTTTATTATGAGTTGGTAGGTAGAGTCATATGGTGGGAAGTATATGGGTTCATAGTCACTATATTTGTTATGACTCATGGTCACGAGTAGTATGGTGTGGGTATGAGTCAATGAGTCGACTCATTATAAAAGATGATTTTTTTTAGCATTTTAGTTGAGAGAATTTTGGATATTTCACCTCTTGCCCAATTGAAAACCATAGTCTTATAAATTTCTTAGTTCATCATTAGCAATCAAAAAAATATCAAATAACCTCTTAGAACACTCCCAAATCCTCAAGGTGAAGAACACATAGGGTTTTCATCAGGCACATCAATTAGGGCTCTCAAAGGTGATTTCTCTCTGTATTTCTTGGTGTTTAAGGCGTGTTACTATTACCTTATAGTCATTTTTTAAAAGCATTTGAATTGAAGTATTGTTCATGATATATGGATATTGGGTTTTGAACTATGGGTTGAGGATTTTTAAAATAAATTTCTTAAATGATTCTTCCATGTTTTCTATGAAATAATTGTGTTTAAATTTATGATTGGTAAATTCATTGGGGTGCATGGGAATGGTTCATCAAAATAGGGCTGTAATGGAAACCACAAAAGTGATTGTTTCGGTTTGGAAATTGGTAATAAACTCAACCCATTTTCATAATTGATTTTTCTTTATACATTATCACATGGTCTGGCTTTTTTCTTGAAACTAATGCATGATATAAATGGTTAAATAATTAAGGATGGATTTTAAAACCTTCAGGGTTACACGAGAATCCCCCAAGTGATACTAATAATACAGTCTTTTGGGTGCATGGGAATCCCCTAAGACCTATCTTAATGACATTGCTTGCAAGCTATAGTTGGTATGATGATACCACTAATTAATACTTTAATAATTAACTCCTAGAATTAGTGGTTCATCTAGGTGTTAAATATTTTAATTAGCCAATTGGGGGTTGTGATACCTACTTGTAAAGGTGTGATTTCAAAGGATGAACATTGGAAACTCATGTTTTCTGACATGAGGGTTAGTCTTGATGACCATGTGCTTGTGGGGTATGAGGAAATCCCCCAAGCCTATGTATGTCTATATGATATGGAGGGCAAAGTGTACAAAGGAATCCACGGCCATCTGTGATATCTTCTGTTTATGTAGCTTTGTACACTGTGCCCATTTAAGGGGTAACATTGGACCTATATAGATCGTGGGTCGACTTTTGATGATAAAATTACACAATCCAGGTTAAATGTTTTAATGTTCTTACTATACCTCATTCCCTGACCCAGTATGTCTATATATATATATATATATTTGAATATAGTTATGTGAATTGGTTTGACTTGGTTTTGGATTGATAAAATTACTTTACCATGATCTCTAAGTTACATGCTAGTGTTCACCTCGCTAACTATCTTTGAATATGGTATCCCCATGTGATACGGGAATTAGCCATACTTATCCTCTTTCTGAGTGATATGGTAAATAAGGGAAAACTTTTGATTCAAACTGAAGTGGTGAGCTTCCATACTCTAGTAGACCCCATTTCTTGCTAAGGATTTCCTTGTCTTTATTATTCCTTTTTTTGGTTTTTCTATGGTCGGGGCTATGTACCAACTGGATATTCTTTGATACTGATTAGAGGCTTTGTCGGACTATTATGGACATGGGCAGTGTCGGTATTGGTAGTGGTATCAACATACATATTAGTTGGTCATTTGGTTATACTTGGTTGATTTTGATGTAAACTTAGTACAATGTCTTTGATTTGGTATTCTTTTACCTTGTTATATCTTTGGAATTAATCTGAAAAGGGGTGTCATATATGATCGGTGGTTTGGGTTTTTAGGGTGATCTTGGATCTTTGTTGGACTCAAGACACCCATCACGTCTAGGATCTAGTTTAGTTCATGACAAGGTGGTATCAAAGCGCTAGGCTTATCAATAAATAGGTGTACAAAAATCCATGTTAATTAGAGTCTGTTTGAAGGGTGTGTAGCATGCCATACTAATAAGGGAGAGATTACGAGTCATTTAGGAATTTTTCTTTTTCTTATGTTTGGTTTTTGGGTTGTAGAATCTAAGGTACTGAAATCTTCTCGAATTCTCATTAGTTCGTTTTTCATGTCATGCCTCCCAGATGATTTTAAGCTCCTGGAAACTCGTCTGTCCCACTCAATGACAAAGGTGATAATACACGAACTATTTATGAGGTCCAGACCTGATCTAAGATTCCAATTCCTAATTACCCTTCTTGAATTCAATTGCTCCCCTATAGTCCTCCTCGAGATCCTTAGGCTGATGTGATGAATGTTGAGTTTCATTATTCTATTCCTATGTTGGCTTAGTTGGTAGCTTTTCAGACCGAGCATGGTGCTTCTGTTACTCCATCTTCTGAAACCACAAGCGTTGACTAGTTTATGAGGTTGAGCCCTCCTGTGTTCTCCAATTTGAAGGTTGATGAGGATCCTCAAGTTTTTATCGAGGAGATGGAGAAGATCTTTTGAGTTATGCATGTTTTTAATATGGATAGTGGAAAATTTACAGCCTATAAATTGAAGGATGTAACTTACCAATGGTATGAGGAATGGAAGCAGATTTGGGGTGATGATTCTGACTTTGCACTATGGGATGATTTCTTTAGTGCGTTTCTTGACTGCTTCTTTCCTCAAGAGTTGAGGAATGCGAAAGTGGAGGATTTTTTCATCCTGAAGAAAGACAAGATATCAGTGAAGGAGTATGCCTTTAAGTTCAACCAACTATCTTGGTATGCTCTGGAGTTAGTTTGTCGCATGAGGGCTTGAATAGGGTTCCATCAAGATCAGAGAAATAGTAACATGAAAGAAACCTTACAGCCAAATTGTTCTACTAGTAATCTAATTCAAAAGTTGTACTTTTATTTATGGACATGTAAGAGTTAAAACATACTATTATTATGCATCATTTTTCTGAATCTACTGTAGAACCTTTAACAAGAGAATCAAAAATACAAGTTGCACAAAATTCCAACGTTAAAAATAAATAGCTTTGATGAAATTTTGCTAGGAAACTTGAAATTCAAAGGAGGACAAAGCTTTTTTGAGATGGACCATACAACTTCCTTGATATTAATGTGTAAATAGTATTGATTTTGTTTTTGATTTTGTTCTATATCCTATACTCATGTTATGTGTTTGATCTCTTTGTAACTTCCCCTGTCAGTGATAAAACTTTATGAAAGAAAAAATTAACAAAATTGTACTATGTGTCTCATGTTCTCATGACTCGAACATTAAGGTCATGATGGCATAAACTATAACCTACCAGTTGGTAAGATGAATCCCATAATCTAACATAGTAAGTAATAGGCTAGTAGAGAGAATGGACTCATAATGGAAATAGTTAGGTCAAATATAAAGACAAACTTACATCGTAAGGCCCATAAAAATAATAAAAATACACCCATAGACATAGTATCAGTTGGTACAAAAGTTGTTAAATGCATTAGGAGACTATAAAGATATAATATGTTTAGGACCGTCTCTGATTAGAGAAAATAATGATTAGTCCAACAAAGTAGAGTTAGAAGGAATGAATCTAGATATTAGGTGGTCACCACAAGTCAACAATTCAAGACGGCTCCATATAAGGTATATGTCAACAATGAGAACTTTTACTAGGACATGCAACAAGAAAAAAAGATGTAAAATAGTAGTATAAAACCAAAACACACGGTAACTAGTAGGTTTCATAGTCCGATTATGCTCAAATAAATAATCCCTAAACACTTCTCCAACTCCATGGTCTCAAAATGGAGGTATCTCAGATAGAATGATGTAAAAATTTTAGGGAAGATAAGCTTATATATAGTGTTATTAGAGATCGAAAAAGCTATCCATTGATGCAAAAGTAGCCACTGCAAAATCCATCAAGGGACGCAAAAGTATCTACCACAAAAGATGCACACCAGTTTATGTTGAGCCAAAAAATTTCGAAGTTTTAACTATTCAAAATGGGTCCTCAGGATTCATTCAAAACTCTATGAATGGTAATCAATATTCTATCCTATGAAAAATGACATTCTGGATTCACCAAAATTATTAAAATTCTCAATATAGTTCATAATGATGAAATATGGCCCTATACTCATTCTTTTAATTTTAAAATAGTCCATCCAATAACCCAAAATGAGCTTGGACGACTTGAGACCTAAACCAAAGGTCCCTATAGATGAAAATCTTCTTTTAAAAGCTAATGGAATTTTCAGAATTTACATACAAACCCATTAATTAGATATTTTGGTCAAAGACCAATTTCTAAACTTCAAAAGCTCCAAAACAAAAATAAATTGGCTTACCAAGAAAACTACCCAAGATTCAACCCACCTATCCCGATGGGTCATAAATGAAAAGGAAAAAATATTGGAATTCTTAAAATCCAAAAGTGTAAAAAAAAATTTAAAAATTACCTAGTGGGTCATTAGAAAATCCACTAGTAAAAGAACTTTCATCAACAAAAATGAAGGAATTAAAAGAGACTGAAAGATCAAAAAGAAGC
This sequence comes from Capsicum annuum, assembly GCF_002878395.1. Classification (NCBI taxonomy): domain Eukaryota; kingdom Viridiplantae; phylum Streptophyta; class Magnoliopsida; order Solanales; family Solanaceae; genus Capsicum; species Capsicum annuum. The sequence continues at coordinate 125 of NW_025873928.1, read as the reverse complement.
GGTAACTAGATTCTCATGCCTCACTAGACTTCCCAATTAACTCCCAAGATTAAACAACGCTTTCATGAAACATTAATAAGAGGAATCCCTCCTAAAATTTAACTTTCTTACCTCTCTTCTCAAAA
>NW_025873927.1:0-3158 GCF_002878395.1 Capsicum annuum | reverse complement strand
TTTTAGGACAATGCTTAATAGTATTGTAATAAAAATTTTGGATTAAAGAATATTAAATATTTGAATTTGAAAATGCATTATCCTTTATTAATTTATTTTTTCATTAGCTTAAAAATAAAGTTCTAGATAGACTTTTACTCTTTATAAACTTATCTCTTTTTAAAATAAAACATATTTGAATATAATCAATTTAAATAATAAATAAAAAATAAAAATATAACAACAACAACAACAATAAAAAAATAATAGTTAAAGTAATAGTACATAGTGTGTGCAGTAGTAGTAGTAATCTCTCATAGTAATTTTAAATAAATTATTAATATAAAAGATGACATGATTTTAAATTGAGTAATAATAATAATAATAATAATAATAATAATTCACTTGACATGATTAAATTAGCTATCATGCTAAGTAATAATTTTTTAAATTTTGAATTGAAAATGATTAAGTTGATTTACTTATCCATTTGAACTTGGATAAGTCCAATATTTAAAAACTTACGTACTATATCAATGCTTACATGCATTTCGGGTTAAAATTTATTTATAGGATAAATGTATTTTTTATTTTTTATTTTAAAAAAAAAAAAGAGAATTAAAAAAGGGATAAAACTAGAAGAAGAAAAGAAAATTTTAAAGTTTTAAATTCAAAAGGGATAAAGTTCAAAAAAAGAACAACGTTTAATAACTTAAATTGAATTAAAAAAAAATAGCTTCAATTGAAACTATAAAAGGATAAAGTTTATTTTTTTAATATTTTTTTAGATAAAGATAAAATTTCTGAAAAATTGATAGTTCAATTGATGTTAAATTTTTGAATTTGAATTGAAAGTTACATATTCTTCTAGAATTCAAATTGAAAACTAACTCTATCTCAGATAAAGTTAATTTTTAATTCTCTTTCCTATATAAACTAATTTCAATCAAATTTTTTATTTTATTCTCTAAATTCTTTTGAACTTATTCTTTAATTCTTCATTCAGCTTCGTTCTTATGTTTGAATCATGCTTATCTTAATATATGTGTTTGCAATTTACTACTATCCGAAATTTGACTTCAAATTGTTTGATTATAATTTGTAAATAGTTTGTGTTATTCGGTAGTAAAGTTAAGTTAACGCAAATTGTATCATTGGGTTCAATAATTGTCATGAAATTATCTTATATATATTGAGTGTTGGTCTGTTTTCTTTAATTGTGCTCGGTTGGTTTCGCTAGCAGACAATTCTAAAAAGTTTTATTTTAGAGAGATTTATTTCTGAGCAATCAACAAACTCTAAAAACGACGTTTGAAAATCAAACAACAAAGCGAAAGGTAATTACTTAGAAGTTTGCATGCATGTTCAGTTGCTTTTTTTTTTTTCATAATTAACAATTTGGATTTGTGTTTTTTATTAGATATTTTTCAAATACTAACTACTTTTTATCACATATGTACTCAGAAAATAAACTGTCAATAATGAGTACTGTTTTAATTTCAATAGAGCGGAGGGGGAGGGAGGAAGGGAGGGATATTAATGGTCCAATACCTTTGTATTATGAATAATAAGTTAAATAAAATATTAAAAATAAAAGTATTTATCACAATTACATGATTGTTTTTTGATATAGATTTGAATAGAGGCGGAAAAGGGATGGAGACGTTTGTGTGTATTTTAAAATATTAAGGGAGTGGGGATGGGAAGCAGAATCGAACGGGAGAGGGGGGGAGGGTATTAACAGTTTTAATATCTTTAAATTGTGAATAACATAATTTAAAAAAATGAAATATGATTTATTTTTTTTACAATTACATGATATTATTTTTTTTGTATAGATTTAATTAGAGGTGAAGAAAGAATGCCGACCTTTTTTTGTGTGTAGTGGGGAAAGGGGGTCTCTTCTGTTTTTAAATATTAAGGGGGTTGAGGTGGGAATTAAGCGGGGTCAAACTTTTTATTGTTTTGACATTTCATTGAAAAGTTTTTTTAAGGTAATATGATTTAACATGTTTGAATGAGACATTCTAATAAAAAATGATTAAAATTAATATTGTAATATTTTTATGCATCGTACGAGTACGTATACTAGTGATTAGTAATAACTAATATAATTGACGATTTTAATATGTCTGAAACTAAGATATAGTTTTCTCCTGTTTTACTGATTAAACCCCACAAACCACTTAAATTAGCCTAGGAATTTGCTAGTAAAACTCTGTACTGCACGATCACATGAAAAGTTAACACAACCCTTTTATCAATTTTTCTTAATGCACTATTCATATTTTATCACTTTCTTTTGTCCATTTGTTTTAAGGATGACATGATAGAACACAAGAACTTTGTTCACAATATCCCTCACACGACCCTTTATAAGTAATTTCAACATAAAATCTCACATAAATAATATTGTGTTTGCGGTTAAATAATATAACTATTGAGTTATGCAGGAATGTGTATTAATTTATGTGAAATTGACCATGAATATTCTACTATCTTATAAGAGGCAGTTGATCAGCTGAAGCAGGCAAGAGGTCGACATGCCTGCTGCAACTGCTTTAACTGTTATATTATTATGTCAACCCTAATTAATTATTATAAATTATTTATATATTAAAAAATTATTAATATTTAGTAAAAAATAAAATAGATATTTATGACATGTCTACTTCAGTTGCTTCAGCCGTAATTTTATTATATCACCCCTGATTAGTTATTGTACCCCTAATTAAATAGTATAAGTCATTTACGTATTATAAAATTAATAATATTTAATTAGAAAAAATGTAAAATAGATATTTATGACTATTTCAGCTGCTTCAACCGTAATTTTACTGTATCAGCAAAGCAGGTACGAGGTCAACATGTGTGCTTCAACTGCTTCAACTGTAATTTTACTATATCACCCCTAATTAATTATTATAAGTTATTTATGTATTAAAAAATTAATAATATTTAATAAAAATATTAAAATAGACATTTATGACATGTCTGCTTCAGCTGCTTCAATTGTAATTTTACTATATCATCCCTAATTAATTATTGTATCCCTAATTAAATATTATAAGTCATTTACATATTTAAAAACTTAATAATATTTAATTAAAAAGGGTAAATAGAGATTTATGACTATTTCAGCTGCTTCAATCATAATTTTAGTGTACCACTATTAATTA
>NW_025873926.1:0-4789 GCF_002878395.1 Capsicum annuum | reverse complement strand
CTTAAACCCCATGAAAAGAATTATCCTACCCATGAACTTGAGTTGGCAGCTGTTGTTTTTGCCTTGAAAATTTGGAGACAATATCTTTATAAGGTTTATGTAGATATGTTCACTGGGCTTAAGTGTTTACAATATGTTTTCACATAGAAAGATTGAATCTTCATTAGAGAAGGTAGCTTAAGTTGTTAAAAAATTATACTATGTGTGTTATATCATCCGGGAAAGGCCAATGTAGTGGCAGATGCCCTGAGTAGATTGTCCATGGGTAGTGTTGCTCATGTTGAGAAAGATAAGAGAAAGTTAGCCAGTGAGGTTCATCAACTTTGTAGATTAGGGGTTTGATTGGTTGATTCAGCTAAAGGTAGTGTATGGGTTCATAATAGTTTGGAGTCATCATTGGTTTCCAAAGTAAAGCAACAATAATATAGGGATCCTAGTTTGGTTAAGTTAAAGGAAGCAGTTAAAGATCAGAAAGTTGAGGTTTTCTCTCGAGGGGAGATGGTATGCTTTGTTGTCAGGGAAGGTTATGTGTTCCCATGTATTGATGGTTTAAGATAGTGAATACTTGTAGAAGCGCATAGTGAGCAGTATTGTATTCACCTAGGAGCCACAAAGATGTACTATGATTTGCAAAAAATCTATTTGTGTAGTGGTATGAAGAAGGATATTGCAGAGTTTGTGGCTAAGTGTCTAAATTGTCAGTAGGTTAAAGTTGAGCACCAAAGGCCTAGTGGTACATTGCAGGAGTTTAGAATCCCCACTTGGAAGTAGGAGGTAGTGAACATGGACTTTTTGATAGGATTTTCTTGTACCCGTCGTCAACATGATTTTATATAGTTCATTGTGGATAGAATGACCAAATCAGCACATTTCTTGCCAGTTCACACTTGGTACTTAGTTGAGGATTATTCTTGGCTTTATCATAGGGAGTTGGTGAAGTTGCATGAGATTCCATTGTCTATCATTTCAAATAAATGTACTTAGTTTGCCTCTCACTTTTGGAAGGCTTTTCAGAAGGGTCTCAGCACTCAAGTTCATCTTAGTACAGCCTTTCATCCTCATATATATTGTCAGACAGAGAGGACTATTCAAACTTTATAGGAAATGTTGAGGGCCTGTGTTATTGACTTTAAAGGTAGTTGGAATGACCATTTATCTTTGATTGAGTTTGCTTATAATAATAGCTATCACTCTAGTATCTAGATGGCTCCGTTTTAAGCTCTCTAGGTAAAGAGATATAGATCTCCTATCAATTGGTTTAAAGTAGGTAAGGTTGTATTGATAGGGCCAAATTCAGTGTTTGAGGCTATGGAAAAAGTTCAGTTGATTTGAGAGAGGTTGAACACAACCTAAAGCTGTCAGAAATCTTATATAGATATAAGGATAAGAGATCTTGAGTTTGAGGTTGGTGATTTAGTCTATTTAAGTATTTCATCTATTAAAGAAATGAAGAGATAATGCAAGAAAGGGATCAGTTACTACTATATTGGCCTTTACAAAATCTTAAACCATTTTGGAAGGGTAGCTTATGAGTAAAAGTTGCCTGCAGACTTGGTATTAGTACATTTGGTGTTCTATGTTTCCTTGTTAAGGAAATGCATCAGTGATTTAGTTTTTGTTGTTCCATTAGAAAGATGCATGTTAAAGATAGCCTTTCCTACGAAGAAGCCCCAGTTGAGATCCTTGATCATCAGATTCGTATGCTAAGGAATAAAGAGGATCCCTTGGTTAAAGTTCTTTGGCAGAATTAGTCTATTGAGGGAGTAACTTGGGAAGCAATAACAGATATACGAACCAAGTACCCTTATCTTTTTATCTCAAACTCAGATTCAACTCGAGGTAACGATCATCCTTAGATTGACTTAATTCTGTTCTCAGTTTAAGCTATGTAATTAATCTCCCGTCATTGCATGCATGCACAAAATCAGTTCATCTCATGTATTATTCTTTAGGCTTAGTTATGTAATCATGTTCCAAGTCATTCATGTTCATTATATGATCTCAGTTGTCTTAGCTTCTCAATTTAACCAATCTCATTTGTGGACGAATGTTCCCAAGGAGGAGATATTGTAATACACCATAATATGCCAAGCTCGATTCAGTGCTTAGTTGCATGCTTAAGAGGTCCAAGGCTTGGAACTTTTACTAAGTGTTGAGGACTCAGTCATTTTCAAAACCTCTAAACTTTACAAACTTTTATTTTGTCCTTTTTGACCTTGAAATGTTTGTTTTTATGTTTATTCATTGTTAGGGAGGTTAAAAGTATGTCCCGGGTGAGTTTCAAAATTTTAGGATGAGGATCGGGACGTGTTTGGATATCCAAAATAACTAAGCAATGCGATAAGGCTATGATGCATCGCTCTCTCCTGTGGTGAGATACTCTGTGGTGCATTGCTTTCTCCCCATGAATAAGATGTGTGATGCATTTCTCTCTCCCACGGAGAGTGAGAGGCATAATGTGTAGCTCTATACCGCATAGTGTTATAGTTTAAGTACCCAAGGGGCACTTGAGTCAATTCCCTTATCCTATTTCATCCTTAACACAAAGTGGAACTTCCAAAAGGGCATTATTTGCCCCTTTCACCCCAAATTGTTCTCAACATACCCTCCTCCTTCCCCAAGAACAAACCTAAGCTTTATTTTCAAGAAATCAAGGGTTCAAGCTTCTAAGTTCAAGGAATCTTCAGGATTATAGCTATTAATGTTTGTGGGATGTTCATACATGGGTCCTTTCCACTCATGGAGCCCAAAAACTCTCTTTTCAACTAAAGAGTGGATTTTTCTCATAATATGGAGTTTTCTATGTTCAAGATGGATTAAATTCATGTGTTTCCTTAGTAAGTTGACTCAATTCATGTTCAAGAATGATTTCCATGAAAATTTAGGTTAACCCATGCTTTAAGTTTCAATCTCCTATGTTATAATCAAGTAAATTCCTTGTTATATTATAAAGTTATGTTATCTATGGGAAGTGTGGGTTCAACGCATACTACTTCCCCAAAAACTATGTGCCACTATAGATAGCTCCCATAGTTTCTCCAGAAAGTGTTTCCCCTTGCCTAATATTGGATCAGTTTTGTGATCACTCTAGTTTAGGTTCTACTCTGATGGAAAGGATAGAAAAACCTTCCTCAACATGGGTTAGAATTAGACTCCATGATAGCTCACATAGTTTATGTCGGTTACATGATAGTTCCCATAGTTTCTATCAGTATTACACTGTACTTAAGTTCACTTTACTTGAAAAAATATACGTATTGCCAGTTAATCAATAGTTTGCAGCTTATTGTAGAAACATGTTTATGCTTGGTCTTGCATTCTAAGGTACTATATGTTCATGCATTAATCCTTAGTTATCTCATGCATTCCAGCCAATCCTCATCTCATATACCAGTACATTCAAAGTACTGACCGTATGCTTTTCATTGTGCTATACTATCTTATAACATAAGTTCAAACTACAGCTTCCCGACTGTTCTTAGACAGCTCAATATTACTCAACAACTGTAGTGCTGAGTCCTATCTATTCAGGACATGATTTGTTTATATCAGTTATTTCAGTATTTCCTTAGGTTCAGTTAATCAGAGTTAGTTGGGGGTGTATCCCATCAACTCGTCTTGATATTTAGAGGCTTTTGGATGCATCAGTTAGATAGTTAGTCAGTTCTTTTTGTATTATTAGTTTCTCAGATAGATATTTTTATTTCTAGTATTCTATCAAAGATTTTAGACATGTTTTATTGCGTATTTCACTATTTACATTTAAAGTATTTCATCATCTTATCTTCCACACATGTATTGTATTACTACTATGAACCCCCTATTCCTAGGGTTACACACTCTTTGGCTATAAAATTGAGAGCACAAGAGGCTATGAAAGCTGAGCTTATTCAAATTGAGCCTCCAAGAATAACAGTAAAACAAGGCCTCCTAGTGGTTTTGTTTTAATTTGAGGATTACAAAGTGAAATTAGCACAGAGATGTAGGTTTAGCCTAATTGGGAAATTTGAAAACAGCATGTCCAAGATAGAGGTGATTAGGCGACAGTTTATTTTGGAAATAGAGTTAAAAGGGTAGGTCAAACTTACTCATTTTAATTCCAGGAATCTATACATTGACCTGGACAATTAATATGATCATTCTATAGTTTGGTCAAAAGGGAAGATGTATATCCCAGCACAGATGATCAGATTCAATTTGGACCCCCATCTTTAACCCTAAAGAAGAAACTCCATTGGTCGCTGCATAGGTTATCTTGCTTTATCTCCCTTGGAACTGTTATTTTTTGGAGGGAGTAACACCTGTCTTATCTCCTATTGGTAAGGTATTATTTCTAGATTTCACAACTTACCAAATAACCAGGGGTAGAATAGATAAGGTCAGGTTTCAAATTGACCTCACCAAGCCAAGACCCCAACATGTTTGGTTGGGATATGATACTGATGAACATGGTTAAGGTAAATGGAAAACCATTCAGTATGAAGATGTTCCTGTGTACTGTTCCTATTGCAAACATCAAGGGTATGCGGCAAGATCCTGGGTTGTTAAAGAAAAAGCTGAGGCTACTAAGTAAAACTATTTTCTAATGAGGAGGATCCCCAAGGGGAAGGTAAACAGGAACAAGATTCTCAAACATACCAAAGGATATAGAATTCACCTGACAGAATATAGTAGCAAAACACAGATAAAGGCAAGACACCAATCAATGAGTGGAAGAATCAAAAAAAGAGGGGTAGGGACAGCCAAAGAATGATATTCAAGCCAAGGTCTCCAAATAAGTATAAAGGGG